>NC_072731.1:110982984-111282984 GCF_026930045.1 Uloborus diversus | reverse complement strand
TAATTAATGTTAATCAAATATTGAATAAAAAATGAATATATTTTTCTTTTTTTTTTTTTTTGTTAATTAACTTGAGAGGCGCCGGTTTTCCCTGGATGCCCGAGCCGAATTTTATTCCGAGTCCGATTCTACCTGCCACACAAAGAGGCTGATGTTGGAAGAGGGCTTTAACAAATGGGGGACAGAAATTGTGAAAAACCCAGAAATGGGCTTAAAATTGCCAAAATTTTAGAGCAGAATTCATTACTCCCGTCTTAAAATACCTGGGGGAATCAGTAAATGCAGGCATATTTGAGAGGGAGGGGTGCTTCCCTGCTGTCCCCTCTTCACTGCAACACGACTGGATTTCGGAAAATATTTTAGCTTAAAATTATTATGCATTTTCATTGCAACTTCAAAACCCCTCCTGTCTTGGAAACTTTCCAAAATTGGAAATCTAAAAACTAAATTTTAGGTTGTCTTTGGTCATAACCGAGGAGGATACGTGACTACATATGAATTTGCCCCGATTGAGGAAGAAGGCAAATAGTTTTCGTGTCTGTTTAGTATGTGTATAAGTCGTGTACAAGTAGTGGGAAAAAAATAATTTAAAAAATTTTGAAAATTTACGAAATATAGCAATTTTGAAAGGCTTGTTTCCTTTTTCAATGATACATAAAAGGTTTTTAAATGTTTAAAATGTTATACACAGATCCGTCATTTAGGTGATCCAAGGGGCCTGGATTTTAGAAACATCACAAAATTAAGCATTTTTACAAGTATTTTGTTTTTTCTCCTATGAAACGCATTGAACACAAACCCTTTGCCTCCTCCAGGAGGACTTTGAAATGATGAGCCTGATCATACACAAATTTGGGTTAAAAATTATCTATTTCTGAAGGAGGAATAGGTATTAGATCACACATTCAGGGACGCCTTGAACTAAAATTTTTGGAAGCAGGAACATTCTCATTTTGCTGAATGAAATTTCAGTTTTATCAAATGATAAAATACGAGTATGCATACGTATACATACATCAAATGATTGAATAATCTCGATGCTGTAATGTTGTCCTTAAAGTTATTGAATCGTCAGAAAAAAATTCCGAAAATGGTTGCTGGTCGTCACATTTGTATTTATAAAATGATCTATTCACATTTCAAAACAAGAGGAATTAAACACGCATTTTACGTACAAAAAGAGTAACATATTGTAACATTTGACAATGCAATGTTTATCACCGATTGAGTCTTACCCAGGAGCCATGACACAGATAGATTTACTTACAAGAGAAACTTTCATTTTCTTGCAAAAATTATAATTAATAAAATAGTGCCCACATAAGTAAATAAACTTTACTTACAATATTGACACTGACTTGACGAAGATATTTGTTTTCTTCCTGTAAACTTTTGATTCTAAATTTATAGGTTTCGACTTCTAACTTCAAAACTTTATTTTCTTGCTGTAGACTTTCAATGCGTTTCTGGAACTGTTCTCTTGTCATTGAGAACGGAATTGTACACAATCCATCTACAGATCCACTGTCGCTTTCACTTGCACTGTCCGCCATGTCTCTTTCGCTATTTATATTTCAAAATTTAAGATACATAACTGGTCTAAGATGCGAAAACAAACCTCAGGAGCATTTTGAAGAATTTATGGCTCATAAAATTAACGAAATGCTCAACGGTTTGAGCCTTAAACAAAATATTTACGGATGAATACCGGAAAGATAGATAGAAATTACCGCTCTACCAATATAGCCATCTTTAAAAAAAACTTCATTAATGTTGCTATGATGGAACTTTTATATTTCGCTCTGCCGCTAGGGGGATTACGAGTTTTATAAATGTAATATTTTTTCAATTAAAAAAATGTATCAAATGCTGAATATGACAGAAAAAAAGGCCCGCTAATGTAAACATTAAAAATTTAAGTGTACAAGTTAATTAAGAATCCCTCAATCATGGAGATAGACTGCATACCCTCAATAAAGTATAGAGAGCGCTGCAGGCAGCCAGCAGTAATAGCAGCTGAAAAATGCGAAAAGGTAAACCAAACACGATAGAACGTATAAAGTGCATTTTAATGTTTGGTGAATCAGAGTAATTTGTCATAGACCAAGAGCCATAGGCGTCGGAAGCGGGGGAGCTTGAGCTCCCTCTATAATATTTCAGACTGGCTCAGCTCCCCCGGAAAAATTCTAACCGTATTCGGAACTCCAGCGCTCGAATACGCTACCTTGCGGTGATTTACAAAACTGCAAATGAAGCGTTCCACGTGTGTCTGTTGACGTAAACACAGGCAGTTTGTTCTGAGTATTTATTAACGCAATCGATGTGTCTTAGTTTGCTTTCAGCTACAGAAATTAATTCGACCCTTAGTAGTATTCTCGAGCTCCTCAAAATAATGTAAGTTTTCATTATTTCCTTAATAATAGGTGAAAGCGAAAATACTGGATTAACAAACTTGGATAACGTTATACAAGGTAAAAAATTTTATTGTTTTGTATGAATTCGTAAGAATATGGGTTTTTTTTAAATCTTAAATTAATTAAACTTACCATATTTTACAGCAGCATTTAGTTGGAATGGACAGTATGCAAAATATTTTCTTGAATATATTATCGTAGAACAAAATGAATAACCGAGAAAGAATTTACTTTATTCCTTTTATTCTCAGCTGAAAGGTATCGCCAAATTTGTTTAGGGTTATATAGTTTTGGTATTGTGCGAGCAAAGTAGCCTTGGCGAGATTTCGCGTTTTTAGTTAAACCATTTTTAATTTTTATCATGAGTGGAATAAAATGGTAGTAAGATTACAGAATTCGATAAGTGAAAGGAAATAATGGTCAATCAACTGAAAAGAAAACTACAACCATATATCCGTGAGAATTTTGTTGATGATTTGCATAACATGACACAATTAAATCGTAACTCAGAAATTAGAAAAATCGAAACAGAAAATTTTTAAATTAACCGATTCGGGAATTCAAGAGAAATAACTCAGCTACAAATGGAAAACAAGTGCTAGCCAAAGCAAAGCAAAGAAGTATCATCTTCTTTTTGTAATAATTTGTAATGTCATATTAAATTTTCTAGCATTAATTGTTATTCTTGTCAGGCCACAATTATTATTTAGTTTTATCAAGAATTGATAAATATCGAATTCAACATCGTGAAAATGGCTGCTTAGAACTATGAACTACGTACTTTGCATTAATGTTTGACGTTTAGTAATGCTTCTTGAATTCTCATTTCTTTCTACGTGGGCCAGAATATCCACAAGACTTTGAAAATTAATTTAAAAAGAATAAAGCGAAAAAATCATACGTACGAACAAAAATCACAACACTTTTAGCATTTTCTTCGTTACCATGTGCGATTGTTTTAGTTTTCAATTCCGCCATTAGACAGTGACTTCAGTGCCCCCTATAGTTCGTTGGAGTTGCGAATAGCTTTTTTCAGACATTGTCTACCTCAAACCTGATTTCAAAAATGAGTTCTACCTTTTTTTAGGAATTTCCACATAATAACCAACAAAGAAAAGCGAGAGATGGAGTGGTCAGTACGGTCAGTACATTTGGGTTTCCCTCTTTTCAAACCTCTCGATTCCCGAAAGAAAAGTATTAAAGACAAGTTATCTACATAGGGGTGTTTTCCGCCCTCTCCACTTTGAGCTCGTCTTTCGCAAGTGTATTATACATTACACTGTAGCTCAGTTTATGTTCTTAGTTTTGCATGCCATTTGTATCTCACACTTTCACTAAAAAGAGATAATCGTGAGCCAGTTTTGTATTTAAATATGAAGGTGCTCCAGACACGTATCAAAAAGAAGGTTTCTAAGGTAAACAACTTACTCAGTTTTAGCTTTACAGAGACTTATCTCATTTTAAATAATCTGACCTTCCGGACGCTATCTAAAGAATCTCCGGCGAATCCTTTTAAATTCGTTGATTAAAACAAACTTGCAAAATATGAAACGAAAGTTAAATTAAAATACTGAGTGGTCATATAATATTTTTGTTTATTGCAATTATCAAAAAAAAGAAAAGAAAGAAAGAAAAAAAAAACAATGCTGAGGAAGAAAAGTCTTTTATTTTTTTCATTTCTTCGTAAAAAGTTCAGCCCCGACCAAAGAAAAATCTTTGGTCGAGGGGGGGGGGATTATGATCTTATGTTTCGGGTGTTAAATTACACGTTTCGATCAAAACATACGATCAGATTGCGAAAATATCATTATTCAATGGTCTATCGAAACCAAAAGTGATCTTCTGTCATGTGACATAGACTAAAAGCCTGATATACATATTCTTCGAACAAATTTTTAAAATTCTATAAAAATTATATTTATTATTTTTGATTAAAAATATTGTCAGGAGAAACAACCTAAATCAGCAACATACCCAGAAATTACTCTTGCGGATACATATCATTGCTGTGATAAAACACACACACACACACACACACACACACACACACACACACACACACACACACACACACCTACACACACAATTTCCAGAACTATCCCACGGTAGAAACTAAAAAAAAAACCTTTTTATCCATTATTTTGTTATATTTAAACCGTGAGGGATTGATTTTTTCATGAAGTTAAAAATTTGCAAAGATAAATATAATTTTAAGAATTCTAAGGTACTACGACACAGAAACAAAAATTCTCACTAATCAAAATCGGTGAAATCTCCATTAGAATATTTATGAAAAAAAAAAAAAAAAAAAAACTTTAATAATTGTAAACACTGTTACGATGCGGTGCGAGTATATTGAAAACAATTTTTTTTTTAAACATTTAGACTTTATGAAGTTACATTTCTTCTTCTTTTTTTGTGTTCTCAAAATTAAGCGGTTTTTTTTTTTTTGTCACAGATATGTTTTCAGGCTAAAAAATGCATGTGGAAGAGAGCACTCGAGCACCCCTCAAACTGTTTGAGGTTCTGGGAAACTTTTTCATATCCATTTTCACGATTAAAAATGTTCCTTTTCACTTATTATTCTTAGAAAAAAGCACCAACAATATTTCATAGTTTCTCTGAAGCACTTTTACTAACATTTATCTGAACTATACAACGAACGTTTTGTTTAAACACATTTCAGGCGCACTGTTTCTCTTCTCCTCTGTTTCTAGTTCTCATAAAAGAAAGTCTTCTAAATGCCACGCTGCAAAAGCCCTCCCCTACCTCCTAAATTATTAAGAAGCGTTGCAATGTTCGTTTTTAGAGAGCGATTTCCTGAAAATTCCCGGAAGAGAACCCATGACTGAACACCTTGCCCTCCACAACATGGTAGATTATATAATATTCCGTTCAATTTCAAAACATTGCTATGCCTCTAACATTAACAAATATGATCTATCTCGAATAATTTTCGGAGAGCGACACCCGAAACTCCTCTCTGATATCAAAAAAGAAGGATGAAAATTCAGTTTTTAAAACTACAATTTCTAAAACTTTAAGGAGAAGGAATCTTTTCCAATAACCTCATTGAGGAACGCTCTCTAAGACTTCAGTTTCTAAAAAATTCCAGAGAGCCCTAGAACCTCCCCCTTTCCCTGACATCATTCAAGACTGTCTTCAATTGCGTTTTTAGAACTTCAATTTTGAAATATTGGGAAAGAGATGTAAATCGATCGAGGACAATCCCTGAGTCATATCATTTTTCCTAACGTGATAAATATGGTCTGAATTCGCGTTTTAAAGACATAAATTCGAAAATTTTCCAGGGAGGGCATTCCAACTTTTTCTCTCCTTAGCACTACCAAAGACCGTCTAAAACTACGTTTTTAGAACTAAGATTTCAGAAATTTTCTGGGGCTAAAGCCCCAGGACCCCCCTATTGATATGTGCTCATCTTCGAGAACGGACCGACCGCCTTCCAAAAAAACCTGAAGTTTTATCACCTCATTATCTCCATATACTATTGAGGCGGTGAGAAGCAAGAGGATGTAAATAGCAAAATTAAAAATTTGGAGATAACCAGTACAAATAGTAGATGAACCTTTCCTCTGTCTTGGGGTGAGAGATAAAAACTAGTAGCGCTGGTTGGTGCTGCTGTACAGCATGATTTAGAAAAAATATTAATGAAGACTTACCTGAGACGTTATCTTTAAACGCGTTTTACTCAAAACTTGAAGATGTCCACTAACATCCCTTTTTGTTTCTCACTGCCTCAATTTATATATTAGATATGATTGAAAACATAACTGGGAAAAAGGGAGGAAGACGAAAGGATCGATAATCATTTCAAATAAGAAAATTTTTTCAAGTGATCCCCTCCCCCCCCCCCGACCTTTCCCGCCAAAAAAAAAAAAAATCTGGTGGCGCTACTGCTACTGTGCCTTGAATCCCTATCATAAGCCCCAGCTCCCCCTACGTTTATATACTTCCTACGCCTCTGCCAAGAGCTGAGCCCCCAAAACGCGATTTATCTCTTTTATGGCTTGTAGCCGGTTAAAATAATAAAAAAATACAATTAAAAACTTTGGCTCGAACCCCCCCCCCCCCCCACTAATTTTGGGTCACACGGCTGCGTGGGTGGATGAAAGGTCAAAAAAAAGGAAAAATATTAAAGTGATGAGTTAAATGGCTAAAAATTATATAATAACATTAAATTAATAAGAAAAAACACGTAGCGAATTTCTCCCCCAGCTATGTTGGGGGCGAAAGTGGTGGCCCCCAGGGGTAAAGTATCGATTATTAAACTTAAAAAAAAAACAAAAAGGAAAATCTGTGACCTACTTCCCCCAATTAATTCTAATTTGAATTCCGAAACTTTGAATTCAAATTATGTTTTTCGCAATCACGAGTTGCGACAAGACCCTACTGATTACAGTTATTGTTTCTAGAAACGGCTCCCCCCCAAGCATGTCCCTCCTCCTGGGTGGTTACGTGTGTATAGTTGTGTGTGTAGGCTTACGTGTGTGAACGTAGGCGTGTGTATGTGTGTAAAGGCGTGCGCGCGTAGGGGTAGTGTGTATGAGCATGCGTGTGTAGGACATGGACGCCACCGCCCAGCAAAAGTGGATTCCGGTGGACAGTGCTCAGGACCAGCCGCGCCGCCGCCGGTGGACGGTGGTGCTGCAGCCCTGGTCCAAGCTGAAAAAGGAACCGTAACGTCAAGGACAGTCAAATGAAAGCAATAAGCAATCGTGATCAGTGGCGGATCATGGGATTGTGAGGCCCCAGGCGTAGCCTGATCCCGAGGCCCTCACAACAAAAACAATAGTCTTACTAATATTAACAATGCAGGAAATTATAACTTTTTTTTATTTTTTGGATACACGAACAAGCTTTGTGGGGGGGGGGGGAGGGCAGTTACATTCTTATTTAACAGGAAAAAAAAACCATTTCTGACAAAAAAAATACACATTATAGTGAAAAAATTTTGCCTCCTATATTTGTTCGTAATTTAGCCAGTACAGGGGGAGAGATTTTCCGAGTCCCGCTTTCTGGCATTTACAGGGGTCGGAGTGGTGATTTCAAAAATTTTAGGACGTAATTTTGTTAAAAGCTTAGTAATTTTTAGGACAACCAATATCAAGTTTTTTTTTAACTTAAACGTAATTTATAAGCTTGATTTTCGCATTGGATGATAAAACGTTTCAAATTCAATCTTGAAAATTGCAATACAATGCATTCAATCTTTTATTCTTTAACACAGTGACCAGTATGAAGTAAAAATAAATGTACATATGTCCAATTGCTTCTTTATTTTTTTTTTTTTGTTGTTGTTGAAAAAATGTCTTTAATGAGGAGGGATTAAAAGTAGAGTGCAAGGTGCAAGTCCAAAATTTATTGCATACTTTTCTTTTTATCAGATAATCTGATACTTTTTAGTATCTCAGAATCATCAAAAATATCTCTGTAAATTCCAGATAAACCATTTGAAGATGCAAATAAATAATTGTTTTCTATGACAGCTAAAACTATAAGAAAACCTCCGATTACGAAATTTTATATTGGAGTGAATTCGAAATAAAAAACTTTGGATTGCTTCATCATAATCAATTTGTTTTCAGTAGAAGACAAAGAACATGGAATTTAAAATACAGTTTGATTTTTCAAGCTACTTGTCAACCTCTTATGTCTCGCCGCATCAGCATGAGACAATACCGTGAAAATAAAATGCTTTAAATTCATCCCTTTCTGTATATGTGCTTATTTTGCATCTCTTTCTGCCTGCTTTTTCAACCACAAGGAAGAGAATTTCGTTTCCCATGGCCCTTTAATAAAACAAATTACTATTCTCATTTTTACAACAAAAAGTTAGTGACTAAAAATTATATATGCAAGAAATTATCCAACTTCACTGAACAGAAACACAAAGCACCAAACTCTTTGTATTGGAAGAACAAGCTAATGCTCAGACTACAACGCAATGTAAGTACTATAAAAATAAATCTTCCCAGTACACCTGGGGACAAACCATTTAACTTTTGTTTTAAGTATACTTTTTGAACCAAGTGCTTTTGAGTTCTTATTTTATTTTATAGCTTTTTTGTAGGAGAGGAATGACTGCAAGATTTAGAAAGTATAGATAAAACAGTTTTATATTGAGCATTTGTTTTTGTTAACTGTATCCCCCCCCCCCCCCCGCCTTTCTCTAGAAAAAAAGTAGCAGCAAAGGTTTTTCTCTTAGTAGAGGGGCTATGGTAGAAAATAGAGCCGAAAACTGCATTTTGTGATAAAATCATGAAATTTGGCATGCATGTAGACAATGTCCTTCTAAACATTTTTAGAAGGGGAAGCATTTTAAAATCCCCCCAAAACCCCCATAACAGCCATTTTTGGTCAAAAATCCAAAACTACTTTTATTTTTTATTTTTTGAAAAACACCCACTGTTTCTTCTTTTGTGATATCTAATATGCTTACTAAAGCGTAAAAAGCCATCAAAATATCTCTTAACCTCCTAATTTTCAAAATAATTTCAAAAACTTTGTTTTTTTTTTTAACAAAACTTTAACTAACTAAAGTCTTGAACATTTCTGGACGAGTTGTTTGAGAAATGCTTTTTTATGTATTTTAAAGTACTATGTTGAAGAAAAATCAATTCATTTATAGTAGAACCCAATAATCCGAACCCCAGAAATCCGAAACATTAGAAAATCCGAACATTAAGTTTTAAAATTTACCGATAAAAACCGATTACAAAACTAAGAATAAAACTAGAAATAAAAATCATAAACAAAGCTAGTGATTTTTTCAAAATTTGTAACAAACATTTTAATTGTTACTTAAGAATGAATATAATACCTTGATTAGTTAAAACGAAATCAATTTTCAGTTTTGGCAAATCAAAAAAGAAAACTTTTCGAAATTTTTTGGAAGTTTGACTCACATTCTGCAGTTTTATAAGTTATATTTGCACTAGCGAAATGAGGGCGGGGGGGGGGGGGGGCACGGATATTTTGTTATTAGAACACCAAAATTTATTATTAAGCGCTTTAAAACAAATTTCAAGTTTTTTCTCAGACGATTTGAAGCGTTTGTTCTATGCTTTAAACGATGTAGGAGGAATAAATTATTAATTACTGCAATAAGAAGTTTAGTGCTATGTTAATAAAGATAAAAATATTGTTATTATTAATAAAATTGTTATTTATTGAGATATAGCTCACTATTGCAAAAACTACGACTAAAACTACAACAAATCTGAGTAAGTGATATGTACAATGATTATACAGAAAATAATTTTAAAACGTTTGAATTTACAAGTCATTTACACAGATACATAGCATTTTCCTTTGCTGTATTTACACATCGATGTGCAGATAAGTTCGTTTTTGAAGCACCCACAAGTTATTTGAGAGCAGTTGTTTTTACGCATGCATGACATAAATTCGCTTTAAGCACTTGAAATTGCGGGCAAACTCAAACAAACAAGAACGTGCTTCTCATCAATTACCGTAAACCCCAAAATCATGAATTTAAGTTCTGACTAAATTTTTAGGCACACTGTCCCATTGATATCTACCTCGATAAGCACTAAATAAGTTGCCAAAGGGCTTCAGCTGTGGGTGATAAGTTGATCATTGATCTTTGTTTGCTGGTGGAAAAATGTTTTCTAGCTTCATTTACAGACGGAAATTACATGAAGACGAGTAGCAATGATATTTGAAATTTTTAATCAGGTATACTTTTTTTTTTGAGGTTAGGATAGGTATAAAAATGCACCAATCAGGATAGTCTTTCCATCTTTTCTACATCGTCAATTTTTCCCGACTTGCAACAAAGAGGTCGTGTCACATCCTGAGAATGAGTCGAACCCTCTTTAAGCAACTGCTTTTTGCTGACCGAATTCGTGACAAAATCTTGGACTAGTATTAGTCGAAAGTGTTTTCCAACTACAAATGTAAGCCCCATCTTTCTCCCCTTTTTGTACAACTCATGGAAGTATGATATGCCTAAAATGACAGCGGGCGCCAACAGTTCTTACGCATATGCTTCTGTATCCTTTTTCTGCAGCATCAAAAACATGTCCGAAGATCCTACAATCAGCTTCCTCTTGATTTGATGGCGCTAGAGGTGTTGTATTCAATGAAAATCTCCGTTGAATCTTTAAGAGCAAATCAAGATGGTATAGGCAGTGCAATCATGAAAAACAATTCTGTCTTCTTATCTGCATTCCGGAAGAAAGTGATCCAGTTCTCTGGAAGCAAACCATTTTCTCCAAAATGATATCTTTCTCCTATTCCTCTTATATGTCTTGCATCTGTATCCTGAATAGACTTCAGTACTAAAACAAAAAAATTTCGGTCCTAGGTCGTTTTATGTGAACGATGAAAGAACCATCATAGACAATAGCATCACAATGCACAACTCTGCGCTTATTCTAAAATTAGCATTCATAATTTTCATCTCCAGCATCCTTTCTCAAAACGTTTTTGTCTTCTCTCGAGTAGTCTTCATCAGTAGTAATACTATTACTTAATTCATTGAGCAGGAATGTTAATAACTAGACTTATTTCCCGTTCAAAGAGCTCCATTTATTGAAATCGATGGAGGGTGAGGTTGATTTTCATAGAGGAGAAATTCATCCAGGTTTAAATGTACGATATCGCAAATAATGAAAAACTTTGAAAATGAATCTCCATTGAATTTTAATCTTTTCATTAAACAGACTTACTGGTTTTTCTGTAAAAATGAAAGACTAAAAGGTTTTCTTTTTCCTAACCGTGAATATGAAGTGACTTTTGAGTCACAATTCCTTTCTCTATGAATTTGTTGTAACTTTTTTTCCCAACTTGCCCAATCTTCATGAGTTGCTCCACATTCTACGTCTACTGCCATATTCCTCTCTAATGAGAACAATTCTTTCGATGGTTCAAAAAATGGATTTCCATGTTCAGCTATTACTGTTCAAGGCCTGACTCTTCAAGACTTTCTTGAAAACAGGCTTTGGAAACTTAATATTTCTTCATTGCGTATATACAGCGTTTCTTTAAATGAGCCGAGGTAACTTTTTCAAATTGTGTAAAAAATCGATAACTTCAAGACCAACCAACATCCATCTTCTTAATGCAGTTTGATCTGTAATAGACCAATAACACCCCCGTCTCCTTTCATCACCGCATTGTTTTGCTTTTGCATGTAAGTATGGTCCAATCCAATTACAGAAAATACGTTTATTGTCTTTTTTACAACAAACATTCCTTCTTCGAAGGCTTTGTGTACGTCTGGAAGGTTTGTGGGTTAAAGAAGATCTTTCATGAAAACTGGTAACCATCGAGCATACTTACTAAAAAATATATGTATATCGTTAAAAATAGCAATAAAATGTTAAAAAAACACAGAATCAACTCCTTCAAAGGTTCAGAAAAGATATAAAGTTGGTTGAAAGCTGTGATCTAATAAACATTAACATTAAAAGCCCCAGCTTTAATACGGTGCTTCAAAATTTGAACATTGGGATGCTGCTTTCTTTCTCGGATTTTTAAGTTATAAAAACTTCTGTGTCAAAAGTGTCTTCATTGCATCGATGTGAATCTCTTTGTAAGAAGTAGTTACATTTTATAATACTTTAGGCATGCTTTTTTTTCCCATAAAATGAGTAAAAGCTTACTAGTGATCAATCGGGTAACGGAGAATTAACAACGGCAACAATAGTAATTATAGAAATAAGAAGACATTTTTAATTCAAACTTTAAATTTCTTTCTATTAAAATTATGTTGTCTTGACATTAATTTCACCCATTTTCCTTCAAATCCTTATTCTCTTATACCCTTTGGAAATAGTTTCGATTATGCCTGATCAGTAATAAAAAACGAGGTGCATCATGGCCGGATAATTGGACAGTTCGGGCGATTAGAGTTCGGATAACTGGAATACTATTTTGATATAGTCCTAATTAGATTTAGAAACCACTAATTATGTAATGAGAGGGGAAAATTCACGTCAGAGAATTTACAAATTAAAAATATCGATTTTTTTTAAATAACCAGTTTTTGTGAAGTTGTTTCAGAAATTAGACGCTTAATGGAGCTTTAAATGGTAAAAAATATAATTAACATCTATGGAGTGATACAAGAAATAATTTAAAAAATTATAATATTTTTTTTTTGAACAAAATCGTCATTTTTGGTTTTGGACCAAAAATGACCGTTAGGGGGGCTTTGGGGGGGGGGATTTTGGAATGCCTCCTCTTCCTAAAATATTTCTACATACAATGTCTACAAACATGCCAAGTTTCAAAATTTTATCACAAAATGCAGTTTCTTCCCCCGTAGCCCCCTGACTATCTCTTTCTTTAAAAAAAAAAAAATTCTTAAGGTCTACGAAGTTTATTTTGTCCTAAAATACAGGCGTATCATCACGAAAAGTTTCATTTTTCTGCACAAGTTGGGAATATAGTGTGAACATTATAGACATTTTAGGACAAAACTCGAAATTTTAGGAATTTCAGGAACAATTCCTACCCCTGGGTATTTAGCAAAATCCCAGTTTTCTCCAGTTTTCCAATGCAAGTAAAATTTAGTGGTGCCATCAGAAAAAAGTCCAAGAAGGGTGATGCACTTAGCAAAAAAAAAAAAAAAAAAAGAGAGAGAGAGAGAGAGAAAACTTCTGATCTGCTAAGGAAAGAGGAGTTCGGGGGTTCTCCCCGGGAAAATTTTTGAAACTTGAAGCGTTAAAAACGCCATTTTAGACTTTCTTTGCTGATGTTTGGGGGGGGGGGGGCAGTTGTCTCAGCGGAAAGTAGTAGAAATTGAAGCCTTAAAAACGCGATTATAGGCCATTTAACGTTAGGGGTAAGGGATGGAGCCCAGGGAGTACCCCCAATCATTCAAAAAAAAAAAAAAAAAAGATCGAAATCAATTCTCTGCCCCTTCCCAATTTCAGAATTGAAGTTTCAAAAACGCAATTGCAGACAAAATTTACATGATAAAAAATTTTACGGAAAGAGGTACTGGGCTCTTCCCCCCCCCCCCTGACGGAATGAAAGTGAAATTTTTTTTCAAAACTATGGTCTTAAAAACTTCAGTAATATTTTTTACGCATGGGCTATACCATTTAAATATTTTCTAACTGTTGTTTAAAATTCTTAATTTTTTATGATATTAAAGAAAAAGTTTGTTCGGGGACTCTTGCTCGAGTATTTTCTGAAATTCAAAGATTTCATCGGCCTTCGGAGCCCTCCGATGGTAATCTTAAGGCGTACTCTAAGAAATAGAGTGATGATGAGAAAAGTATAATGAGTTCGCGCGCAACTATGATGAATCCAAGTGAAATTTTTACTCTCATATTTTTACTTTTCCTGAAATATTTATGTACTTCTGAAATTCAAAATTCATAATTTAATTTCTTTTAATGTTTGAAAATTCTGATTTTTCAGAAGTTTTCAAGCAAATCTTAAAGCCTATGTTTTTTTTTCTATAATCATTACCATAATTTTTTTTCTTTTTTGAAGCAGTGAAACATGCTCTTTAGTACATGGAAAATGTTAATGTACACTCCTGAACTGAAAACACTTCAATAGTTGGGGAGAACCTAACCTGGCAGCATTAAAGCTACGCAGATCTTAATTATTGCATTACGACGCTATCAGGTTAGGTTTGTACCAACTACAGTTTTTATATAAAACGTTTGTCTTTAATAAGTAAATCAATCTTAATGAAGTTGAAATTGTATAATATATTACAAACAAATGGCACCAGTGAAAGAAGGAGAACACTCAAAATCAACTACTTTCGCTGAAAAGGCATTTAAAATTTTTATAGTAATTTTATAAAGCGTATTTGTAATGAATTGGCAAAAGGTCCTTTTCTCTGTAATGGAAATATAATTTAAAGAAGAATTAACAGAATATTCTTTTTTTCAAAAGCAATACCTTTGTACCACATTAATTGTAGCCTATTATATTTCGAAATTTATCATTTAACACTAAGATTGCAGCATAATTCAAAAAATTAAATAGTTATTAAAACATATTAAACTTATCTCAAAAGGAATGGTCTTGTCGTTGATTGAAGACACAGAGCTAAAGTACGTTCACGAGCGAATCAAAACAGGGAATGACGAACGTTCTTCCTCCAAAAAAAGAAAAAGAAAAAATTCCCACCTTTTCCAAATGACTTATTTAACTAAATACGTCATAAAACTATCTTGTTACGGGTTGGTTACTGGTGGGAAAGCGTGAAACTTTGCAAAAAGTAAAGAAAGAAAACACAGCTGTGCCCGGCGTGTGAAAACGACTTCAATCTGTGGACCCCCCACATCTGTCTCTTCTCCCTTCAGCATTCTAGATAAGGAAAGGCAATATAATTGTTCGTCAAGAAAAGTGACCATTCCAAGGTCGAGTTTTACACCCCATGTTATAAATCCTGCTGCCTGCTTCCCTTATTTATTTAGATAAACACCGACTCGGGCATAAAATCGCACAAATGACGACTGGCATATTTTGAGGGACTGATATAATACTGACACAAAAATGACGACTGATTATCATTTGTTTGGGAGGGGGGGGGGGCAAATATCATCATGTGTTTATCAATAGTGCTTTTTTAAAACAAGATGCATACTCCTTATTAACTAGTAAGTGGTCAAAGAACTACTTGGAACGGGAAAAGTTCTTTTAGGAAGCAGGGCCGGATCTATAATTTTTGAGGCCCCCTGCAAAAACTGTGTAGGGCCACTCCCAGAGGCCAGCAGTGTACATTCGTACCGTTAATAAGAACTTAGTGCTAATTTTTTTATTTGTTTATTTTTAATTTCTTGGGACGTCGGGCCCTTTCAGGCCGTGTACCCCCTCCCCTGCACTGCGGGGTTTGCGTGTACGCAGATCCGGGCCTACAAGCAAGACTAACTGTGCATTTTATCAGAATAATTTTGTCGAGGATTTACAAACACAATTTTATGCTGAAATTGTGGGAAGAAAGAGGAAAATCTAAACTCCAGGGAAAATCCAAACAAAGGCACCTGAAGCCAGGGGCCCCCTAAACCTTAGGGGGCCCTATTGGAAGCAATCAGCCCGCACCTAAAATTCATGATTAAATATCAATTTTCATGAATTTTGAGCATTTTCCACTCAAAATTATGGCTGTCAGCAAAAAATCCTCAAAACAAAAAATTTTGGTTTTGAGGATAGTCCACTTCGCAGCTCCGAGGCCCCCTGCTTTTTTCGAGGCCCCAGCTATCGCCTCATGCGCCTATGCGGTGATCCGCCACCGATCGTGATTGCTCAAAAAAAATGATCACTTTCGTGGGGGGGGGGGGGGGGGGATTTTACAGGGTATAAGTTTCATTATTTTGATTTCCAAAAAAAATTCGCCCCCAGTAACTATGGGTCAATTTGCCAAAAAATTTTTTTTTGTTCCTCTTTATTTGGTCCACGTCGAGTATTAACTTACACATGACTGTTTAAATTGCAAAAAGTTTGAACGTTTATTCGATAAAAAAAACTCGCAGCAATCCCCCCCCTCACACCCGGTCTAGGAAGATTGGGCGCCGACTATTGGGCGCCGGGAACTCTGGGCGCCGAGCGTTTTGGGCGCCGAGCATTTTGGGCGCCGAGCATTTTAGGCGCCGAGCACTTTTTGGGCGCCGAGCATTTTAGGCGCCGGGAACTTTGGGTGCCGAGCATTTTAGGCGCCTGGAACTTTGGGCGCCGAGCATATTGTGCCCAGTATTCCCGGTGCCTAAAATGCTCGGCGCCCAATGTTTCCGGCGTCCAAAATGCTCGGCGCCCAAGGTTCCCCCCCATTTCCTAGAAAAAATTGAAATGACACGTTTGGCTACCACCAACTACTCGCAATCAGTAGTCATTGGCCCCAGGAACTGTAAGCTGTTCCATTTCGATTGTTTTATGCTCCGAGCTTGTGTCACTCCTTAACTGTACTAAATCATTATAGTCTAATAGGTGTAAGTTCATTTGTATGCTAATGATAATAATATATTCAGAGCTCTAAAAAAAAAATTTTTTTTTTGGCCTTGTTAATTTTGCTTGAATGAACTGATAATTGATAACAATTTGCAGATTGCACCAAAATCTTAATTATATTAAAATGTTCCCTATCAAAGGAGTTTACAGCAAATATTGTATAATTGACTTTGAATTCATAGCACCTGTGATAGTTAAGTTAGAGGGGGGAGGGGAGCCAAAGTGAGTGCCCTTGGCTAGTGCATTCGTGCACCCTTTGAACTTGTTCGTTTCCGTTTTTTTCCCTTACATTCATGGCATGTTAAGCAATCCGGAAAACTTGCAGAAGGGGTTGCTATTCATATTGTTTTGTAATTAACTCTGAATTTGGAGCACTTCAGAAGTGATTGGTAGTCGGGGGAAAGGAGGGGGGGGGGGAGGCTCTTGAGCCAAAGTAAGCACCCTACAACTTGTGAGCCACCCATGTTTTTCTTTTTTAGGTTCAAAGCAATCCATATAAGTTTGCAGAAGGAGCTTGCAGTTAATTATTCTTGCATTATAATTAATTTTGAATTCATGGCACTGTGGAAGTGGAAGGAAAATTGGGGGAAGAGCCAGATTTGAAGCCTAAGTGAGCGCAAGATATGGCACGTTCTCCATGACATTCAATCGTCTTCTCAACTTCATACTTTGTGCAGAATAGAGAGCTAAATAAGATTCAGTGCAAAGGGTTGTGAGAGCCCATGGTGCCCCTACCAATCCTTACGCCCTTATGAATGAAGAACCTTTCAACAAAAGACATTTTGACAAAACCTTATTCTTTTCAAAGTCAAAGAGTCGGATGATGAGTCATTTTCCCTCCAATTCCTCAGCCTTGGTTACCACCTGCTTTCTCGACACTAGCTGGCTTATTAGTAATGGCAGATTAAATCAATTAAATTACCTGTCTTATTGGTAAACTTGCTGCTAGTAAGTTTATTTCATTTAATGATAGTTGCTTCGAAATAAAAACTTTTTGCAATTGCTAATTAACAGTGAAATAAGAATCAAACAGATCAAAGTGATATGGCATCCAAAAAAAAAAAAAAAAAAAAAAAAAAAAAAAAAAAAAAAAAAAAAAAAAAAAAATTGAGAAAACTACAAGAAAGCCCCGCATATCTTTCAAGATTCAAGACAGGAACTTAACATTTTGTTTGATTGCTGCTTCCAGTTTGAAAGTTAATGATGATTATGAGCAAGATTTGAAGAAAAACATTTTTTTTACACATTTGTCAATTATGCATGTATGGCATCCAGAGACTGCAATTTCATCCTTGTTATTGACTCATCAGTCTGGAATGGTCAATCACCAAGCTGAAGGCAGATGTCATCTCATTGAAGCTAAGAGTGCCAACAAACCGGTAACTAAATTTAATTGAGCAAATCACAAGGGTTCACAGCAGTGGTGTGCATCAATTAAACAATCGAAGGCAATGCATGGGTATAAAGCAGAAAGTTACCGTCCTTAAGACTGGGCTAGGGCAGAACTACATGCAATATACTGACATCCCATTCATGATATCCAGAGACTGCAGTTTCATCCTTGGTATGGGCTCATCAGTCTGAAATATTCAAGAACTGAGCTTGAGAGGCAGATACGAGACTCATTCAGCTTGAATGAGATGATTTCCGTTTGTTGCCTGTAGTTCTACCTTAGCCCTGGCTAAAAGGTGGTAAACTGCTTTATACCCATGCTTTGCTTTCAATTGACGACCCATGCTTTGCTTTCAATTGACGAGTTGAACTACACTATTGCTGCGTACTCTCGCTGGTGTGTTAATTTTAATTTAGCTACCAGTCTGTTGGCACTCTAAGCATCAATGAGATGACATCTGCCTCCAGCTTAGTTATTGACTGTTCCAGACTGATGAGTCCATAACAATGATGAAACTGTAGTCTCTGGATGTCATAACTAGGCTGTCGGTATATTGCATATCTACTTTAGCCCTGGATGACTTACTGCTGAATTGTTCCATACATGTTTTTCTACAACAATGTAATTTTCTTTAAAAGTTGGGAGTCACTGTAGACCCCTTGTCAGCTAGGGCTTGCCAGCCCTCCATAAATATATCACTTGGATTCCAAGCTAGGCCCACTATAGTTGGGGCAAACCTAACCTGGGAATATTGTGAAGGCTACGCAAATCCTAATCACAGCATTACAGAGCTGCCGGTTAGGTTTACCTCAGGCAGACATGGCCTCTTGTTGACCCTGTCGAAATTTAAACTTCTTATAAGCAGGCCTGTCATTTAGGAGGGTCGATTGCCTCACCCCTAGCTTAGAGAAATTAATGTTACATATAAGGGGTTGTAGTTTTTGCAATAAAATTTGCATTGAGTAAACACCCTCTCCCACCCCTCAAACCCTGGAAAAATTCGAAATGACAAGCCTGCTTATACGAAGTATTAGCAGTTCAGGAATACTAAGAAATTAAGAATTTCTGTACTTATTCATGTCTTAAGCAAACCAATGTGATTTTAGCCAATTGTAATAATTACTGTGAATAAGAAACAATTACCTTTTCACACATTATAGGTAGTTCAAGTATTTGGTAAATATTCACTTCAAATTACTTCAGAGTTACCAGAATATTAGTTTTCAGTGGCTGATTTATGGGTTTAAGAGGCCCATTGAAATATATTTTTGGGGACCCCTTTGTCTGTAACTATCATCATAATTGGCTGCATAGCCCATTGCGAGTCTTGGCCTATTTCAAGAGATCCCGCCAGGCTGTCCTCCTCTTTGTCGTTGTCTTCCAGTTTTTGATTTTATTGAAATCAAAATCAGAGTTCACACAGTCGACCTATCTTGTTTTTGGTCTACCTATTGGTCGCTGTCCAAATGGGACCGCACTAAAGACCGTCAACGCAGCTCTGTCATTTTCCATTCTTGAGAAATGACCAGCCCATCTCATTATTTAGTTTGGTCAATTTCAAAATATTGATATTTCTAAAAAGTTTATTAAGTCTTTGTCTATCATAGAACTAAGTAAAAAAAAGAAAAAAAAGGCTGCAATTTTGAATCATCTTTATAGCCTTATGGTCCTGGGAGCCCCTTACAATTGCAACATGGTAGATCTGCAATTCCATCTTTAGAATTTTTTTTTTTACTTGTCAAGATGCTGTCCTAGATATTTTGGTCTAAACTCGGATTTTTTTAATGCAAAACCAAAATACATCATAGCTTCAGAACACAGTAACATACCTAATCACAGATATAACACTAAGATATCTTACTGTTGCTTTGAGGGGACAATATAGGTTTTTTTTAAAGAAACACAACCGAGATTTTATTAGTATTTAAAATAAATTGATATGATATTCCGTTATCATTCTTTATTTTCAACTTTAACTTTTTAATCAACAGTAGGATTGTAGGAAAGGTAGGAAAAATTCTTAATATTTTTTGACTGTTCCACAACCCAACTAGTTATTAACTCATAAGTAAAATGCATTTTAATATTTTTCGGAAAATATGAAAGGAATATCGTCTGTAATTTGAATTATGCGTAACTTCAACACACAGAAGAATCAAACTGAAGTATATTTACGAATTGAAATACATTGAATCAGTACTGAATTAAAAGAAATGTCAAATATATACTAAAACATTCATATATTTCTTACATTATATTAGTCAACAATATAACAACTTTTCAGTAACGCTAACAAAATTCGTGATTGTTTCACAAAATAAGATTGTATGTGACAATACATAAGTTTCAAGGATTTTAAATATAATACGAGTTAAAATATGAAAGCCATAACGTATGAAGATGAAGCCAAGCTTTCACGACTGCTCAAGTAGCATTTGTAAACAAAATTTATAAGTCCAGAGCCGTGTCCAAGGGGAGGGTTTTAGGGGTTAAACCCCTCCCATTGGAGAAACATAATAAAAAACCAAAGAAAAGTAAATTTGATTTAAAACTAACTTTAATGTTGAAAAGTCTGTTTATAGTATTTAAAAAAACAAAACATTATCTTTGAAGTTTCCCAGCAATTTTTTTCCTTTTTTCTAGTTCGTCTGAAAATAAGAAAGTCTTCTTCAAAGTGCTTCTCCTCCGACCCCCCCCCTCCCGGCCCATGCAATATCATTATGGAGCATTTCAAATTTTGTTTCCAGATCTACAGTTTTGCAAAATTTCCAGAAAAAGTCCCCGAATATCTAACAACATCGCTTAAAAATGTAAAAAATCACCTTAACTCGGGTTTGGCTTTGTTTCAGTGTGGAAAACGCCCTAATGTTTCCAAATATGGTCGTACAACTGCGTTTTTAAAACTCCAGTTTCAGAAAAAATTCGAGCAAGGGTCCTCGAACCGCCTTTTTTTAATATCATCAAAAATTAGGTTTTTAAAACAAAACTTACTAAAAATGTAAGTGGAATAACCTTTGAACCTCCCCCGTTTCTAATATATTAGGATACTGCTTAAGTTTCTTAGGATTTTTTAGAAAAATCCCCAGGCGACAGATTTAAAATCCCCTCCCCGTAAAAATCTTTAAAGTTTGTCTGCAAATGCGTTTTTGGAACTTCAATTTAGAAAATTTGAAAAGGAAAGGAGAAATAAATTTCTATCAATTTTTCAAGAAAAAAAAAGATCAAGGAGAGTCCCTGAGCCCTATTCCTTACCCTAACGTCAATAAATAAGGCCTATAATCACGTTTTACGCCTTTAATTTCTACAAATTTCCGCGGAGCCAACCGTCTAAAATTCCGTTTTCAATACTAAAAACTTCAAAATTTTCCGGGGGAGAACCCCGACTCCCCTTATCAGGTTAGATTTTTTATCAACATGTCTCCCTTAAAACTTATTTTCTAGTATCACCACTGTTTTACACTCACAGTTTTAAATTATTATTTAAGTAAGTATATATTTTTAACTGGACAAATTTGATTCGGATAAACATGAGCCAAATAAAAACTAGGCTTTACTGTATATGAAATATACAATAATAGAATTGGTAATACATCACTTAAAAACACATCTTCTGCGAATTTGAACCTCCCCCCTCCTTTACACACCGCTATGCCCCTCATTGTAGCCATTAAACAGAAATGAATTATTTGACCCACTGTTGTATTTTTCTGATAGTGCAGGTAAGAACGATAAAACATTGAAACCAGAACCCCTCCCTTTAAGAAATTCTGAACACGGGCCTGTATAAGTCTCAATCTCAATACAAAATTTAACTAGCGTAATATCCATACACGACTTGCAACATTTAAAAACTTGATACATATTGTGTTCGAATAATTGTTTAATTAGACCAAGAATATCGTTCAGAGTTTTAAAAATACAGAACTTTATGACAATCGCGACTATTACAATGAACTTGGTTTTCAAACACAGGTTGCAAGCAGAGGCGCTTGAGCAGAGCATAAGCAGCATTGCGCTCCGCAAAGAGCAGCACTGCGAAATTCTCGCCAACCATTTTGGCAGCTTCCGAATTTCGCCAATGCACTGTAATTGAGAGGGTTTCAAAATTCGCTTGCCGGCGCCCAAAGTTCCCGGCGCCCTAAAATGCTCGGTGCCCAAAGTTCCCGGCTCCCAAAACGCTCGGCGCCCAAAGTTCCCGGCGCCCAAAATGCTCGGTGCCCAAAACGCTCGGCGCCCAAAGTTCCCGGCGCAAAATCTTCCCATTTGACCTCACACCTATGGAGGGGGTTGTTACGCGGTGCACGGTTTTACAACGTGGTGCCTCCCTCCCCAGGGGTGAATTATCGATTGATTAAATTTAAAATAAGTGATCACTTTCGTGGAGGGAGTTTTACAGAGCATACATTTAATTGTTTTAATTGCAAAACAAAATCTCTCCTCCCCAGCAATTATGAGTCTACTAGCTGCATTGCCAGGCGTTGCACGGTCTACCTCAAAAATGTACGTGTATTCGGCGTTCTAAGCATTTTATACAATTATATAAATTTTCCCGTTTTCATTACATTTCTTATTGTTGCTCCACTCCTATTAGTCAAAGCGCAATGTGATATAGACTATAGCCTTCTCAATAAATGGACTATTCAACACAAAATGAATATTTCAGTTCGAACTCGTCGTTCCTGTAGACCAAGAGCTGAGCCCCCAAAACACGGTTTATCTGTTTTATGGCGGCTGGCCGGTTAAAATAATAAAAAAATATAATTAAAAATTTTGGCTCTAATCCCCCTCCCCTTCCGCCCACTATTTTTGGGTCACACGCTGCATGGGTGGATGAAAGGTCAAAATAAAAGAAAAATATTAACATGATAAGTGAAATGGCTAAAAATTATATAATAACATTAAATTAATAAAAAAAACCACGTAGCAAATTTCCCCTCCAGCTATGTTGGGGCAAATGTGGGAGCCCCCCCCCCAGAAGTGAATATCGATTGTTAAAATTAAAAAAAAAAGATTACTTTCGTGGGGTTGGGTATGGGGAACTTTACAGGGTATTTGTTTCATTATTTTGATTTCCAAAAAATCTCTCCCCCCCCACCAGTAACTATGGGTCAATTTGTCAAAAAAAAAAGTTTTTTGTTTCTCTTTATTTGGTCCGAGTCGAGTACTATTCGACTTTCCCATGACCTCTTAAATTGTAAAAAACAATTGCAATTATTTATTCGGTAAAAAAAACACGTAGAAAATCCCCCTCCAGCTATGTTAGGGCGAACTTGTTGCCCCCCAGGAGTGAATTATCGATTGATTAAATAAAAAAAAAGATTACTTTCGTAGAGAGGGGGGATTTTTTCAGAGTTTACATTTGATTGTAGCAGGAAAAAAAAAAGCCCCCCCCCCAAAAAAAATGTTTTTAATTTAAATTAGAAATTTTGAAATATTTTTCAAAATGAAAGGAAGCAATTCAGCGTCCGTACATCTGCTTCTACCATTGTGTGCTCAGCATGAAAAGAAGGAAGGGGAAAGTACACGCCTGTCATGATTTCTTGCTGTTTCGAGGGCAGTTTCGTCAGTGATCAACTGTACCCCAACACAGTGAAGTCGTTATAGCTGTTATTTTTTCTTTTCGGAGCACACTGTACCACATCCTTAAACTGAAAACGTAAAAAAATCCTTTTTCCAAAAACATATTTTGATGTTTTTATATTATGAGTGCTTTAAAGGGTAATTTTAAGTGTAGCCAGCCACCAGATAAAAGCTAATGTTTTGACAGAAACTTTATTTGAAGAAATAAAAGTTTCAAAGATTCGAAAACACTGAAAACTGAAATTCCGTGATTTAGATTTTTCCGAGTTCTTAACAGAAGCAGATTTATATCATCGAGATTGCAGAACATTTTTATCAAACTAGATAGACACTATCACAACCAATATGCCGAAGGTAAATAAATCTATATGAATTTTCAAATTATTATTTTAAATATTCATTTAACGCATCGGATTAACGCATTAACATTTACAAGTAAAAAAAATCGTTATTACAATTTTAACATAAAATCACTTTTGTTTGTGAAATAAACTCATAATTACTGGAGCAGGGGGAGCTTTTTTTTTTTTTTTGCAATTAAAACAATTAAATGTATACTCTGTAAAATTCCCTCACGACAGTTATTTGTTTTTTATTTAATCAATCGATAGTTCACCCCTGGGGGGCACCACATTGTAAAACCGCGCACCGCGTAGCACCCCCCCCCCACAAAGAGATGGGGGGAATTTGCTACGAGTTTTTTTAACGAATAAACATTCAAACTTTGTGTTTTGCAATTTAAGCGGTCAGGCTAAAGTGCGAATAGTACTCGACTCGGACCAAATAAAGAGGAACAAAAAAAAATTTTTTTTTGACAAATTGATCCATAGTTACTGGAGGGGGAGGAGAGGGGGAGATTTTTTTTTTTTTTTTTGCAATTAAAACAATTAAATGTATGCTCCGTAAAATTCCCTAAACGAAAGTGATCATTTATTTTTAATTTAATCAATCGATAATTCACCCCTGGGGAGGGCACCACGTTGTAAATCCGCGCACCGCGTAGCAACCCCCTCCATAGGTGTGAGGGGGGGGATTGCTACGAGTTTTTTTACCGAATAAACGTTCAAACTTTGGGTTTTTTTTTTTTTTTTTTGCAATTAAAACAGTCATGCGTAAGTTCGAATAATACTCGACGTGGACCAAATAAAGAGGAACAAAAAAATTTTTTTTTTGACAAATTGACCCATAGTTACTGGGGGCGAATTTTTTTTTTGGCAATCAAAATAATGAAACTAATACCCTGTAAAATTCCCCCCCCCCACGAAAGTGATCCCTTTTTACTTTCTTCTATATCTAATATATAGAAGAAAGTATTGGATTCGTGCAAATTTTCGAATTTCGAATTTTGACGGATTCGAACGTTTTGAGGTGTGCTGAGTCCATTTCGACCATTTTTGGAAAATGTCTGTCTGTCTGTGTGTGTGTATGTATGTGTGTATGTGTGTGTGTCACGTCTGTGTGTGACCAGTTTTTTGTGGCCGCTCTACAACAAAAACTACCGCATGAAATCGAACGAAATTTAGTACACATATGTGCCCCTATGTGAACTTGTGCCCATTAGTTTTGGCGCGAATTCCTCCAAGGGGGGTGGAGCAATGGGACGTTTTTCGAGTTACGCGTGCTTGCTATTCCTCAGGAAGTTACTTTCGGAATCAAACAAAATTTGGTCCATATGTTGGTATTAACAGGAACAGATGCTGATGCAATTTTGGTGTCAATAACTCAAACGGAGGTTGAGCTATAGAACGTTTTTTGTCGTCAATTGTGACTGCTGTATCTCAAGAAATAATGAACGGAATGAAAGAAAAATTTTTCGGCAAGTAGCCCTTAGTGGGTATAAGAACTGATTTTATTTTTGTGTCAACAGCTAAAAAGGGGGTAGCGCAATCACCCGTTCTTTTTTTTCCATTTTGAGTGCCCTGTCTCAAGAAGTAATGCTACGTTCTGGTTGAAATTTGGAATATATGTGAATCCATATGTAAACAGGCTTTGGTTCTATTTTGACGCCGATCGCTCCAAGAGGTGTTGATTTTTTTTTTTTTTGCGAATAAAAATATTTTTATTAATGCAACAATAAGAAAGATAAATCGTAATAGATTGTCGTCTGCGTATTTCTCGTGATTTTAATTGTATGGAAATGATAGGAAATATTATCTCAATGATTTAAAATTTTTAACTGTTGCCATCTTATGTTTGTTAACAAATAAAATATTTGTAATTCATTCAAGCAAGGCTTTTAAAATAACTTTCAATTTTCGCTCTTTGCTTTGCTTTTGCAATAATTCAGACATTGGGTCAAGTTTTTGCATGTGTAATTTTGTTTTTGTTGGGAATATTGCTTCCTCGTCAAGCATGGGGAGGGATCAGAAAAAAAAAAAAGAAAAAGAAAAATATAGAAGAAAGTTTCGTGATGGCCACAACATACTAGTTTTAAGTTTTATAATCGATACTTTACCCCTGGGGGCCACCACGTTCGCCCCAACATAGCTGGGGGAGAAATTCGCTACGTGTTTTTTCTTATTAATTTAATGTTATTACATAATTTTTAGCCATTTAACTCATCACTTTAATATTTTTCCTTTTTTTTACCTTTCATCCACCCACGCAGCCGTGTGACCCAAAATTAGTGGGGGGGGATTCGAGCCAAAGTTTTTAATTGCATTTTTTTATTATTTTAACCGCCACAAGCCATAAAAGAGATAAATCGCGTTTTGGGGGCTCAGCTCTTGGTCTATCACCGTGTGTGTGAGTTTTTTTGTTTTTATTCTTTTGGGATGATTTTTTTAAGTCTTGCAGGTCAGAATATTAACAAGTTGTAGAGATATTTTGACTCTGATCATGGCCCCACTCAATGGCGCTGTCGCTTAATCGCAACTCCCACAAACTATAGGGGGCACTGCAGCCACCGTCTAATGGCGGATGAAAAAGGTAAAAGAAACGCACGCCGTAGCGTAGAAAATGCTAATAAGACTAGTAGTTTTTGTTTGTATGCGTGACTTTTTTTTAAAATTGATTTTTAAAGTCTTGTGGATATTCTGGCCCACGTAGAAAGAAATGAGAATTCAATAAGCATTACTAAACGTTAGAAATTAACCTAAATTTCGTAGTTCGTAGCTGTAAGCAGCCATTTCCCCGATGTTGAACTCGATATTTATCAATTCCTGATGGAACTACATTTTCACTGTGGCCATAAGAACACTATATAAATATTTCATGTAACAAAACCTTTGTTTACAGTGTTATCAAAAGAGGAAGATGATACTTCTTTGTTTTGTTTGGCTAGCGCTAATTGCTTTACATTTGTAGCTGAGTTTTCTCTCAAATTGCCGAATCGATTAATTTTAATTTTTCCTGTTTCGTATGTTTCTAGTTTCTGAATTATGATTTAATTATGTCATGCATCATCAATAAAATTCTCAGCGATGCATGGTGGCGGTTTTCTTTTTAATTGATCTTCCATTATTTCCTTAAACTTATCAAATTCTGTAATCTTTCTACCATTTTAATCCACACATGATAAAAAATAACTAGTATGTTGTGGCCATCACGAAACTTTCTTCTATATATTTTTTTTTCTGATCCCTCCCCATGCTTGACGAGGAAGCAATATTCCCAACAAAAACAAAATTACACATGCAAAAACTTGACGACCATCCCAATGTCTGAATTATTGCAAAAGTAAAGCAAAGAGCGAAAATTGAAAGTTATTATAAAAGCCTTGCTTGAATTAATTACAAATATTTTATTTGTTAACAAACATAAGATGGCAACAGTTAAAAATTTTAAATCATTGAGATAATATTTCCTATCATTTCCATACAATTAAAATCACGAGAAATACGCAGACGACAATCTATTACGATTTATCTTTCTTATTGTTGCATTAATAAAAATATTTTTATTCGCAAAAAAAAAAAAAAAAAAAAAAAAAAAAAAAAAAAAAAATCAACACCTTTTGGAGCGATCGGCGTCAAAATTGAACCAAAGCCTGTTTACATATGGATTCACATATATTCCAAATTTCAACCAGAACGTAGCATTACTTCTTGAGATAGGGCACTCAAAATGGAAAAAAAGAACGGGTGATTGCGCTACCCCCCTTTTTAGCTGTTGACACAAAAATAAAATCAGTTCTTATACCCACTAAGGGCTACTTGCCGATAAATTTTTCTTTCATTCCGTTCATTATTTCTTGAGATACAGCAGTCACAATTGACAACAAAAAACGTTCTATAGCTCAACCCCCGTTTGAGTTATTGACACCAAAATTGAATCAGCACCTGTTCCTGTTAATACCAACATATGGACCAAATTTTGTTTGATTCCGCCAGTTACTTCCTGAGGAATAGCAAGCACGCGTAACTCGAAAAAGTCCCATTGCTCCACCCCCCCTTGGAGGAATTCGCGCCAAAAACTAATGGGCACAAGTTCACATAGGGGCACATACGTGTACTAAATTTCGTTCGATTTCATGCGGTAGTTTTTGTTGTAGAGCGGCCACAAAAAACTGGTCACACACAGACGTGACACACACACATACACACATACATACACACACACAGACAGACAGACATTTTCCAAAAATGGTCGAAATGGACTCAGCACACCTCAAAACGTTCGAATCCGTAAAAATTCGAAATTCGAAAATTTGCACGAATCCAATACTTTCTTCTATATATTAGATATAGAAGAAAGTAAAAATGATATGGCGGCTAATCAAGAACAATTAAAAAGTGATCTGACTGCAAGTATGTTGGCAAATCAAGACCAGTTAAAAAGCGATTTAACGGTGCTGAAAAAGGACTTAACGTCTAACCAAGAAGAAATTAAAAACGACCTTATTTCGGTAAAGACTGTGATGGAAAACAAATTTAATGACATAGAGCATCGAGTTGATGCTATTGAAGAAAAATTTGATACCGTTGAAAGCCGATTCAATGCTGTAGAAAATAAATTTGAAGAAGAAGATAGAAGATTTCATTTGCTTAAAGAAGAGATCTTTAAGGAAGTGGAAAGGAGATTGGCGACCGCGGAAAGCAGCTCTGTACAGTTTGGCGCTCCCACATCGGTTGCTCGACCGTCCATTAAACTTGCCACATTTGATGGGAAAACTTCGTGGCAGGTTTACAAAACTCAATTCATGATAGTGGCGGAAGCGAACGGATGGGACTCTGCTACCAAGGCCTGTCATCTTGCAGCATCCCTGAGAGGTGACGCGGCGAACATTCTCCAGACCCTTCCGGACAGCCAGCGCCTGGATTTCGCCAACCTCACATCTGCGTTGGAGCTTCGCTTCGGTGATAAGTGCCAGAAAGATTTCAGCCGACTCCAGTTGAAGTCCCGTTTCCAGAAAACCGGGGAAACCCTGCAAGAGCTAGCGGCGGACGTCGAGAGACTGTCTCATCTTGCTTTTTGCGACTGTCCTGCGGATGTTCGAGACAACCTGGCACTCAACTACTACATCGGCGGGGTTCGAGATCCGGAAATCCAGAAAGCTCTACGGATGGCGGATGTCAAAGACCTGAGTTCTGCTGTTGTGTATGCGATGAGATACGAGGCCGCCCAAGAAGCAACCAGTGTGGATCGCCATCTAATCCGGACTCAGGAAGCTGATGAGTCTGATTACAGGTAGTCCCACCTCGCTGAACTTGAGAGACAACTCGGTGACTTGGCAAGACATCTGAGCAGCATAACAGCCCAAAAGAAACAAGAGCAGAAGTGTTGGAAATGCGGTAGTGAAGGACACCTGCGAAGGAGTTGTCCGGCTCGCCAAGCTACGCGAGGGAAGGAAATCACCACCACCAGAGCTCTGCAGATTTCCTCTTCTAGTAGTGGCAGTGATGGACTTTTCATTTACGCACATGTAAATGGGAACCCCTGCAGACTGATTGTCGACACTGGAGCCAATGTGACAATCATTAGGACTGATGTGGCTCGTGAATTTGGATTGAAACTGCTGTGGACATCGCCACGCGTAAGTCTCCAGACTGTGACAGGTGACAAAATCGAGATTGACGGTAAAGTGGTCTTGGAAATAGTGTTTGGGAATGCCACCTACCATCATACGGCATTCGTCGCTAATATCACGGACCCCTTCATTCTCGGATTGGACTTTTTGAATAAATATGACTTCACTCTCGACTTCAAGACTAATGAGCTGCACTCGATGAGAGAAGACATAGCCGTTTTCCCTGCAGAAAGTGATGTAAAATCCGCTCATCAAATAATAGCCCAAACAGATTTATCGATTCCCTCAAGGTCAGAATCATTAATACCTGGCTCCCTTGAAGAAAGCAATAGTTTTCGATTTCGATTCATTGAATACCCTAACCTAAGCAATAACCTAAAAGGAGTGCTGGTAGCATCTACGCTTGTAGACCTTTCTAAGGATGTAATTCCTGTGAGAGTCGCCAACGTGAGTGAAAGGCCAAGGAATATCCGGAAAGGTGAAGTGTTAGCAACTTGTACTCCAGTAAACTGCATCATTAGAAGAATCAATTCCCCCGAGACTGTTTCTCCTGAGTCCTTGACATCGAAGTTAATTGGGAGTGCGCCATTATCGAAAGATCAAAGAACTGCTGCGGAACAATTGGTGGGGGACTTCAAGCATCTGTTTTCATCTACATCGGAGGATGTTGGTCGTACGAATTTAACGCAGCACAGGATTTACACTGGAGAACACCCCCTATTAAACAGCATCCAAGACGACTACCGTTCGCCAAGAAGGAAGAGGTTGAGACCCTCCTGAAAGAGATGCAGGAGAATGATGTCATCGAACCCTCATCCAGTCCTTGTGCGTCTCCCATCGTCTTGGTCCGAAAAAAAGATGGCTCCACCAGATTTTGTGTCGATTACCGACGGCTGAATGAAATCACCAAGAAAGACAGTTACCCTCTTCCACGGATAGACGACACCTTGGACACTCTTTCCGGACACAAGTGGTTTTCGACCCTGGACTTGAAGAGCGGCTACTGGCAGGTTGAGATACACCCTGATGACCGAGAGAAGACAGCGTTTACAACTGGACAAGGCTTATGGCAGTTCAAAGTGATGCCTTTCGGCCTCTGCAATGCACCAGCTACGTTCGAGCGTCTTATGGAGACAGTGTTAAGAGGACTTTCCTACGAATCCTGTCTGGTCTACTTAGACGATATCATCATCGTGGGACGCAGTTTCGAAGAACATCTGGCAAATCTTAGGAAGGTGCTGCAGAAGCTTAAGGAAGCCAATCTGAAGTTAAGCATGTCCAAATGTAATTTGTTCCGCCGGGAAGTGAACTACCTTGGTCACATCATCTCTTCCGAAGGTGTACAAACCGATCCAGAAAAGGTATCTGCAGTCAAGAGTTGGAGTCGTCCCGAAAACATCCATCAGCTGCGAAGTTTCCTGGGGCTCTGCACGTACTACAGGAAGTTTGTAAAGGATTTTTCCAACATTGCACGACCTTTGCATAAACTGACGGAGAGCAAGCAAAAGTTTGAATGGTCCAAAGAATGCGAAGATGCATTTCTACGACTGAAGGAGGCTTTAACATCAACGCCTATCCTCGCCTATCCTCAGCCTGAAAAATCCTTTATCCTGGACACTGATGCGAGCAACGAGGGCATCGGAGCTGTTTTATCCCAAGAAATTGACGGAAATGAACATGTCATCGCTTACTGGAGCAAATGCTTATCAAAGTCGGAGTGAAATTACTGCGTCACCAGAAAGGAGTTACTGGCCATAGTGAAAGCTGTAGAACACTTCCATCATTACCTCTACGGCCGAAAATTTCTGCTTCGGACAGATCATGCCTCATTAACTTGGCTTTTGAACTTCAAAAATCCGGAAGGCCAGATAGCCAGATGGATACAGCGGCTCCAGGAATATGACATGGAGATCAAGCACCGAAAAGGGTTGTCTCACGGTAATGCAGACGCTTTATCAAGGAGACCCTGTCCTGAGAACTGCAATTATTGTTCCCGAATCGAGAGACAGTATGGAACGACTAGCCCTACCGCCTATCAGGTGACAGTGACTCCAATATCATCAGAACCTGATCCATGGAGTGACGACCAAGTTCGAAAAGATCAACTTGAAGACCCCGACATAAAACCAATTTTGGAGTTCATGGAAAGTGACAGTCGGCGACCTAGCTGGCAGGACGTTTCCATCTTCAGTCCTGCAACAAAAAGATACTGGGCTTTATGGAACTCGTTCCATTTACGGAACGGCGTGCTACACCGAAAATGGGAATCTGACGACGGCAAAACATCTAGGTGGCAGTCACTACTTCCCCGATCAAGGATTTCAGATGTTCTGAAAGAAATACATAGTAGCGCGACTGGAGGACATTTTGGTGTCTTGAAAACCCTCAATAAAGTTCGGGAGCGCTTCTTCTGGAGCAAGGCGAAGGATGACGTGGAGAAGTGGTGCCATTCTTGTGACGCCTGTGCTGCTCGTAAAGGACCGAAGAAGAGAAGCAGAGGGAAGTTACATCTGTACAACGTTGGAGCTCCTTTCGAACGAATTGGGATCGACATCCTGGGTCCTCTACCAAGAACTGCTGATGGGAACAAATACATTCTTGTTTCCATCGACTACTTCACCAAATGGCCGGAAGCATATCCCATTCCAGATCAAGAGGCTACCACCGTAGCAGAGATTCTAGTCCAACATTGGATCTCGAGATACGGAACACATTTGCAGATTCATTCCGATCAAGGGAGGAATTTCATCTCTGCTGTGTTTAAGGGCCTATGTCAAATTCTCGGAATTGAGAAAACTAGGACAACACCATTACACCCACAATCGGACGGCATGGTGGAGAGATTTAACCGCACAATCCTGAATAATCTCTCACTTATGGTATCCAGAAATCAACAGGATTGGGACAAGAAGCTACCTTTGTTCCTGCTGGCCTACCGCAGTGCTGTCCACGAGACTACCGGATATGCCCCATCTCAGATGCTCTTCGGACGAGAGCTTCGGCTACCTTGTGATCTCGTCTTCGGTCGTCCTCCGGATGCGCCTTCATCGCCTGAGGAGTACATCCAGGATCTCCAGGCCCGGTTGGAAGACGTTCACAACTTCGCAGGAGAGCGAATCAACATCGCGGCGGAGAAGATGAAGACCCGATGCAACACAAGGTCTACTGGACATGAATTCAACGAAGGCGACATGGTTTGGTTATGGAATCCCATCCGACGGAAAGGTCTTTCACCCAAATTGCAGTCGCATTGGGATGGACCCTACAAAGTCCTTAACCGACTGAATGACGTCGTAGTGAGGATCCAAAAATCACCTAATGCAAAACCTAGGGTTGTACATTATGATCGGTTAGCCCCATACTATGGCCATAGTTCATGAGTATTACGTAAACAACCGTGGTTGATAACATAAAAGTTGTAGATAATTTTTTTTTTTGCTTTTAATGTTTAGTAATATTTCTTGTTATTATTGTGTTTCCTATGCATTATTGGTTATTATTTAATGTGTGTATTTGTGAACTTGTGATAGTAGTTTGCACCCTTTCTGGGGATTGTACTGCCCTGGACGTGCAGTCCTTGGGAAGGGGGCAATGTTTCAAATTCTGTAAATAGTAATTTTTGTAGTAACGTAACCTGTAAATAGTTTCCCGTAATGAATATACAACCCCTTTTCATTCGGCTAAAGTATACAACCCCCGTATTCTTTTTTTCTTATTTCATTCACTGATTTTATCAATGAAAGTGTAGTTGTAGAACGTTGTAGCATTTTCTGGAATCTTTGAGATTTCCTTTCGGTGTGTATATAAGCCGTTAGCGATGGATAAACAGTTGAGTTTCGATGGAGATTTCGAACTGAGAGCGTATTTGCTCTGTTTATAGCGAGGCATTTCGCTGTGTTGTTTTCGTATTTGGAAGTAAATACGTGTGTAACCGTCGAGTTTACGGTGTTGTGTGATAATTGCTTAATTGCTGATGAATAATTTAGCAGTTGTTGACGATCTTTCCTGTACATAGTGTAAATAAATTTCCTGTGTTTTTATCAAGAACTGTATCTTCATTTCAAGAAAGTGGAAGTCGCACCGAATCCGTTACAATATATTCAAAATATATATTTTGCATATACTGTCTATTCCAACTAAATGCTGCAGTAAAGTTAGGTTAGTTAAATTATTATTTTTAAACTAGGCGGAGATGAAAGCCCTAATTCTTCTGCTAATATTATCAAATCCTTCTTTCGAGATTAAGATTTAAAAAAAAAAAAAAGAAAAGAAAAAAAAACATATTCTTTCAAATTCACACAAAACAATAAAAAAAAAACCTTACATGGTATAACGTTAACCTGCTCTTTCAAAAAAAAAAAAAAAAAAAGTATCGAACAGAGCAAATGCGAAGTTTGTTAACTCAGAGTTTTCTTGTGTTTACGCCTTCGCCATTTACGACAATCATCTCACTTTTTAGAGGGAAATGATGAAAACTAACATTATTTTGAGAAGCTAGAGAATACCATTAAGGAACGAAACACTTTCTGTTGCTGAAAGCAATCTAAGACACATCGAATGCGTTAATAAATATTCCTAACAAACTGCCTGTGTTTACCAACAGACACATCACGTGGAACGTAATGTTTTACCTTTTTCTTTAATCTTGTAAATCACCGCAAAGTAGCGGATTCGAGCGCTGGAGTTGCGGAGTGGGGCCATACTCTGACCTACGCAGAAAAGAGATGAAGTAAGTTGTTTGCAAGCAGCCGTTTCCAGAATGATGAATTCAACATTCAGTTCTTGGTAGACTGTACCATTTACATTGATATTTTTCATGTCCAGTTTCGCGCGCGACATTTTCGGCATTTAATGAAATTTTTGTCACATTGTTCACTGACGTCGTCGTAAGACTCGTGAAACTAATAGACTAAGAGCTAGCTACAATAAGGTACATTAAAAATTTCTCTATGAAATGAAAGTACATACATAGCTAAGCATTTATCGCTTGGTCTACCAGGGCGGGTTGGCGGAGGATCAAAGATCACCAATTTTCGGCAGGAAAACTGCAGATTTCTGCATGAAAACTGCAGTTTTTCTGCAGGTAAAGGTCTCAAATCTTTAAAATATCTGCAGAATTCTTCAAAATTTCTGCAGGTGAACTTCTGCAGATTTTGTGAGGAAAACACAGCACATTTGGCAATTCCCGTTTAAAATTAAGCATTTTCGAGCAAAACAAAATGTGGCACTGATTTGATTACACTCGTTACATTGATGTGTTTAGATACATGTATTTTAGTTACAGTTATGTCATGAGATTACGTACTATGTGGGCGTGTACGTAGTGCACGTATATGGCAGTGTTCCTTCCAATTTTTCAGAACAAGAAGTGATCTGTATGAGGGGGGTGGGAGTGATTTTAACTATAAAGGGTGCCACTGATTAAGGTATGGATTTTAGAAAACAAATGCTGGAATGATTTTGGAGATGGCAGATAGCTAATCTCTTTTGCGCATAGTAATAATTGGACACTTTAGCCAGAGGTTTCTCCCCCCCCTAATGGTGCCCACCCCCAAATGTTGCATAGCGACCCCTGTCCCCTTTCCCTTCCTCAAAAAAGAAAGACCCTCTAAAAGAATGACTAAAAGCAGGTTAAAAAATCAGATTAAAAAAAAAACTAGTATGTTGTGGCCATCACGAAACTTTCTTCTATATATATATTTTTTTTTCTGATCCCTCCCCATGCTTGACGAGGAAGCAATATTCCCAACGAAAACAAAATGACACATGCAAAAACTTGACGACTATCCCAATGTCTGAATTATTGCAAAAGCAAAGCAGAGAACGAAAATTGAAAGTTATTTTAAAAGCCTTGCTTGAATGAATTACAAATATTTTATTTGTTAACAAACATAAGATGGCAACAGTTAAAAATTTTAAATCATTGAGATAGTATTTCTAATCATATCCATACAGTTAAAATCACGAGAAATACGCAGACGACAATCTATTACGATTTATCTTTCTTATTGGTGCATTAACAAAAATATTTTTATTCGCAAAAAAAAAAAAATCAACACCTCTTGGAGCGATCGGCGTCAAAATAGAACCAAAGCCTGTTTACATATGGATTCACATATATTCCAAATTTCAACCAGAACGTAGCATTACTTCTTGAGATAGGGCACTCAAAATGGAAAAAAAGAACGGGTGATTGCGCTGCCCCCTTTTTAGCTGTTGACACAAAAATAAAATCAGTTCTTATACCCACTAAGGGCTACTTGCCGATAAATTTTTCTTTCATTCCGTTCATTATTTCTTGAGATACAGCTGTCACAATTGACGACAAAAAAACGTTCTATAGCTCAACTCCCGTTTGAGTTATTGACACCAAAATTGAATCAGCACCTGTTCCTGTTAATACCAACATATGGACCAAATTTTGTTTGATTCCGCCAGTAACTTCCTGAGGAATAGCAAGCACGCGTAACTCGAAAAACGTCCCATTGCTCCACCCCCCTTGGAGGAATTCGCGCCAAAAACTAATGGGCACAAGTTCACATAGGGGCACATATGTGTACTAAATTTCGTTCGATTTCATGCGGTAGTTTTTGTTGTAGAGCGGCCACAAAAAACTGGTCACACACAGACGTGACACACATACATACACACACACATACATACATACACACACACATACACACACACACACACACAGACAGACAGACATTTTCCAAAAATGGTCGAAATGGACTCAGCACACCTCAAAACGTTCGAATCCGTCAAAATTCGAAATTCGAAAATTTGCACGAATCCAATACTTTCTTCTATATATTAGACTAGCATTCCCGTACCCGGCATTGCTCGGGTAATGGAATTAGCAGGGGTTAACAGTGCTTGGTGCACCTAGCTTCGAAAATCCCCTATAATAATTACTTATTACCTATAACTTTTTCTAATTTGGGGAGGATCCCGTGGCCCCTGAACTCCTTACATATATGCCTTTGTCCTTAACCGATCTTTAACTGTTATTAACGATCTTTTTAAAGTATTGATTACCTTTGCAAACACAGGCCATCCACATTTTATTGATATACCTATGTTTAAGCAAGAACTTCTTTGTATACAACATTTTTAGTTTTTTTTTCTGGTGCTAAAATTATTAAGCTGCTTGATGAACTGACTTTGGAGAAAGCTACATAACATTGGCCATGTGAAAAAAAGTCTTCTCTTAAATTGGTCCCTGCTACTTTTAATGTCTGTCCTTGTGATTTATTAATGGTTATTGCAAAGCAAACTTTAACAGGAAACTGTACTCTTCTAAATTCAAAAGGATAGTTCGCCTGTGATGATGTTCTTAAAAACTTCGTTTCTAGTTTTGAAGAAATGAAAGCAATAGACAGAAACATTATGATTTGACTTGAGAAAAGCCTCGAAGAACCACGTGAGAAACAAAAACAATATCAAATTTATAGTTCGCTATCGACCAAAAGTTGAGATGAAGTACTGAATAATGATTTGAATGGAGGAAAGCCTTCGAAAATAAGGGATTTGAATTCAATGACAGGTTTTTATTTCTCAGAAATTAAGAGGTTTTAATTAATTTCTCCCGAACTAATTGAGATTTCGAAAAATCCTTTCTTAGTGGTTACTTTCGTAATCATGCGGACATGCCTGCCAAATTTCAAGTCTGAAGCTTCAGCGGTTTCGGCTGTGCGTTGATATATATATATATATATGTATATATATATGTATATATATTATCTCAGGACATTGATTTTTATATATTAAGATATAGAAGAAAGTAAAAAACATCGCATTCTGTGTCATGTGGCTGTGGCTTTACCTTCTGAAAAACTGCAGTTTTCATGCAGAAATCTGCAGTTTTCCTGCTAAAAATTGGTGATCTTTGATCCCCTGCCAACCCGTCCGGTCCTTTACCCGCCCTTGCAGACCAAGCGATAAATGCTTGGCTATATGTGTACTTTCATTCCATACAGAAATTTTTAAGGTAGGGTAAACCGACCAGTGAGTGAATACCACCCAGTGAATGAACAGCGCGTCATTAAAAAAAAAAAAAAAAATAAGCTTCCAAATTTTTTTTCTGAATAAATTCACTACGAAAGCGTTTTTATTGATATTCTTAGCTATCTGACACCTGATTGGTTACTTTAGATACGTATTTTTTTCCTGGAAAAAGTTTGAAATTTGTACTGCCGTGAATTGTTCTTTCTCTCTTTCAAAATAAAGGCTGGTTTCGTGCTAGCAATTATTTTGATACATACTATTTTTATCGATAAATTTTATTTTTTAACTCTACGAAAGAAAAATTAAACATACATATTTACAATGGCAAAATTTCTTTTGATTTAAAACGAAATTTGAAGTTTCTATGAGATATTTTCATTTTCGTACTTTTTTGTAATGCAGGTAGTTTTATATGCTTATTTATTTATGTATTTCATTATATATTTTATAATTTCTTTATTTTTGTCTTTGCAAACAATGCACTTTTCATTGAGTTTTATGTTTTATCTATCTATATCTCTATCTGTATATTAACCTACTTACCTACCTACATCTATCTTTCTATATCTTTATCTCTCTTGATAGATAGACAGGTAGATAGATAGATAGAGAAATAGAAATGAATACAAAGAGAATAGACAGGTAGATATGTATGTATGTTTGTATATAGATAGATAGATAAATAAATAGAGGAAGATACAGAGATAGATAAATTAAAAATAAGAAGTAAATAGATATAGGTAGATAAATATAGAGATCGAATAGGTAGGTAGATAGATAGGTAGGTAGATAGATAGATAAGTAGACAAATCGATCGATAAGTAGATAGATAGATAGATAAATAGATAAATAGTAGATAGATAGATAATTAGATAAATATATAGATAAATAGATAAGTAGATAGTTATTTAGATACATACATAGATAGATAGATAAAAAGGTAGATAGATAGATAAGTAGATAGAGAGATGGATAGAAAAATAGATAAGTACATTGATAAATAGGTAAATAGACATAGAGATAGATAGACAGATAGATAGATAAGATATATAGATGAATAGATATATAGATAGATAAGTGGATAGATAGATAGATCGATAGATAGATAAGTACACATATAGATAAATAGATAGATAGATAAGTAAGTAGATAGATAAGTAGATAGATAGAAAAATAGATAGAAAGATATCTTGATAGATGGATAGAGATATAAAAAGAAAGATATATATAGATAGATAGATCTCAACAAAACATAAATGTGAAAAAGAAGCCAAGTTCGGTTGAAATGAGGTGCGGGAAAGACGGTGTCTCCGACAAAAAAAAGTTCAGATCTAAACAGTTACCAAGTTCCATAGCAGTTTTACATAGATGTTGGATTTTCCCATGTTCTTCAATTCATTTAGAAAACAATTTTTTACTTTCTTTGATAATGGATTTTAAACTTGCGGCAAGTTCTAGTCATCGCTATTTTTTTTTTCAAACTTGCCAAGTTTTAAATCCATTATCAAAGAAAGTAAAAAAATGTTTTCTAAATGAATTGAAGAACAGGGGAAAATCCAACTTCTATGAGGAACTGCTATGGAACTTGGTAACTGTTTAGATCTGAACTTTTTTTTGTCGATGACACCGTCTTTCCCGCACCTCATTTCAACCGAACTTGGATTTTTTTTCACATTTATGTTTTGTTGGAATATCATTACTTTTTGAAAAGCTAAATCAAAGGTTATGTTCTAATTTAGACAGTTATAAATGCAAAAGTGTATATTACAAATATATGATTTCCTCCCCCCCCCCTGCTGTTACGATGCACTGGTTTGCGGTTTCTTTTTATTAGAAGTTATGAAGATATTTTGATAACTGGGAACTTGGCGCGATCGCCAATTGTGAGCAATAATCGTCTGTTTTCCCATTTATCAGCAAGACCAAAGTACATTAGTTCTTGGTCTTTGACGTCCTCAGATTTGTCGACAATTAGGAAAATTGCTGACTCATCTCAAAATCTGTCTGGAATTTTTCGTTCAGGGGGATAATCATAACGTAGATCGTAAAATATGCAGAATTGGCGAAAATATTTCTCAATTGTTGAAATTATTGCTGCCATTTTTGCTCCTCCTGTAAAATTTTGCATTTAATTTGAGATCTAAATATTTTATAAATTTTAAAGCTCGTTATTTTTGATTTTAAAGGCTTAGCTCTAGATTTGCAATTTTAATTATTTGATGGATCATTTTTCATTTTAGCGGAATTTAAAGTATCGTTTAAAGCTCCATTTTGGTTAGAAATTTAATTGTTAATTTAAAACATCAACAACCTTGTTTTGACAACGTTTGACGAGCCCTTTTGTTTTGATTTATTTGGCGAAATATTTTGCAATCGCGCGGTAAAGTGATTATGCCGTGATGCTCATAAAAAATAGCGTAGTTTTTTGCTATTTTAATGTAGTTTTTTTGACTTTTTTGATTTTTCCCTTTACATATGCATGAAAATCTATCTTTATGCCAAATTTCAAGTATGTGAGACACTTGGAAGTTCGTAAACATTTTAATGAGTGAGTGAGTGAGTCAGTGTTAAAAATGACACTTTTCAGATCTTAATAATTCCATAACTATAAGAGGTGCACTCATGAAATTTAGGATTATAGGTCTACTATGCAGCTCTATTAGACATACAAAATTTCAAGCAAGTAGATTTAATAACTTTTGAGAAATGAGGGGGTCAAAAGTAGCTTGAAATGGTTACACACTGGCAGATGTGTCGCCTGATTTCCGAACTTGGCTGACACACTGCCGTGTGTCTAAATATAGATAGTTATACAAATAAATAGGAAGATAAGTAGATATAGATAGTTATATAGATAGATAGATAGATAGATCTCAAAGAAACTTAGTCTCTTTTTGAATCAAAATTGATCATGTTCATTCACTGGACCAATTTGTGTTCATTTACTGGTTGGAGGTGTTCATTCACTGGGTCGTTGTGCCATTTTTTCTTTAAACACCTAAAAAAGTCGGAAGTGGTACCATTTAAGTTCCTGCGATTTTTTTACAGATATTTACATAGATCAATTAAAATGTTTCAACTATCACGATCTGTATAGAATAGAATTTAAAATTACTAGGATTTTTTAAAAATGAAATTGTGCTTAACTGTTCATTCAATGGTCGGTCTATATGAGTAATTTGTTTGTGTATGCCAGCTCATGGTCTATAACATTTTATACCAGATAATTTATTTCGATGAGCTGCGGATCCAGTTGGGAGGGGCGAATGATTACTACATGACATGGATGAGGGTTTGGGGCGAAATGGGGAAGATTGAGCGCCGATCATTTTGGGTGCCAGGAACATTGGGCGCCGAGCATTTGGGTGCCAGGAACATTGGGTGCGGAGAACCATGGACGCTAAGCATATTGGGTGCCGGGAATATTGGGCCCAATGGTGTTCGGCGCACAAAATGCTCGGCGCCCATTGTTCCCAGCGCCCAATTGACGGCTCCAATCGACGGCGCCCAATCTTCCTATTAGACCGGGTTAGGGGTGGGGGACATTTGAGAAGAGATAAAACGGAGGGAGTGAAGCTTTCATTCGTGAGGGAAAGACCCCAAGTCACGTGATAGATTAAAAAAAAAAAGCATTAGCAGAAATCAAGTTTCTTTTGCTAGTTTCACGCAAAACATGTCAACCACAACCATTCGTCGTTGTTGCGTCATGTTTACTTGAGCTCTTTGCCCTCGTTGAACCCATAGCTCAGGAAGGAAACTTCTGAGGGTGTTCAGTAAATTCAAATAAATGTTGGTGCGAAAGCCCGAATCCAAAAGATCCGATAAAATATATCTGTTTTTTTTTTTTTTTTTAAATCTAAAGACTACATCTGTAAGCTTGGTTCTATCTAAAACGTATGAAATAGAACAAGTACATGATTTCTTAGTTACAACACTTAATAATTGCAGTTAATCTTAAAATCTTTATATTAAGGGTAAGTCTAAAGCAACCAGAACCAATAAAATCAAAGTTAAAAATTGAGCTAAGGAAAAAGAGGAAAGAGGTATAGTAAAAGTTATTCGTACAAAGCAGTATACCGCCCATTTTGTGTAAAATTTGCTCCATAAGTTCCTGTGCCCGGCCTCTCTCCGCAATATAGTGCCTTATTTACGTTTAAATTTTACAGATGAAATATAGTTTACGATTTATTGGGGAAATTTTTCAAATTTAAAGTATTTAAATTTTTTATAAACTCTGGAATCAACTTGGGGTGGCACTCGATGTGGATCTCCCCCTCTCTAGAAAGGTTGACTTTGCAAAACAGATTTTTTTTCTTTCAAGCAAAAGCTTTCAAAAATTGAAAGCACACGATATGATCAAAGTCTATATATTTGTTAGGGGAGCAAATAAATACTTTTAATTTTTAAAATGGGACATTTAAGTAATCTCACTTTTAAAGTCATCTTATACATATAAAATCTGAGTATCTATCTATCTATGTCCAAGCTTCTTCTCAAGAACGACAGTGAACTGACCATCGAACCAGGTATCGATGGATTCGTCATCTTCCCGTCTTCATGTTTGGCTATTTAACATAATCCTCCGATAATAATTAGCGGAGATATCAATTAAAAAATATTAATTATGACTCTTAGATTTCAAAATCAAATCCCTATTTTTCGAAGGCTTTCCTCCATTCAAATTATTATTCAGTGCTTCATCTCAACTTTCCATAACAATGCTTTTATTAAAATGTATAGCGGGTGAAGAAAATCATTGAGATGAAAGATCTGTTGCCATTTTTTTTCTCGAATATGAACAGGTAAAATTCTTGTTTTTATTTTGAGGCTTTTCCTGTAATCAGGGGATTTAAAATGTTTACTTTTTGGGGTTTTCCGCAATCTGCCGCAAAATTTCAGTGACTTTTTTTTTTTTTGGTTCAAGCCTGAGTGTTGAACTCGCGTCACTTGATATAACTTTCATTTTTTAGGTAGCCCGTGCAACGCCGGGCACGCAGCTAGTAACTATTGTAAAATTTGATTTTCAAATTGAATTTCTAACGTTGTATGCATCTTAGGTTTACAATAACAACGTGAAAATTTCATGGAATTAATATTTCAAACTCTGTTTAGAGGTTTTCGCCCTTCCCATTCGGGGGGAAATTGAAAAAATAAAATTAAATAAAGAAATTTAAAAAGCCGGAGTTGAAGTCGGACGTTTCAAAATCCAGGAATCGGAGTTGGAGTCTAACATTTTCCTTCCGACTCCGCAGCCCTGGAAATAACAACTTATATGAAAAACACACAAAGCCTAAAAACTACCAACAGTTAATTTAAGACTTTGTATGAAGAACAAGAAGAAAAAACATGAAATTCAAAAAAAAAAAAAAAAAAATCTAAGCTTCCACGAAACTAACCAGAATGTATTTATGAATTTAGAGGAAATAGCGTTTAAAATTATGTTTAGTATTATGTTGTTTGCAAAAGTTGAACTAAAATGTAATTAAAAAATTAGTGTCAAATAATTTTTTAAATCTATATCACTCTCACTATCTAATGAGTATATTTCGACTCAACAAAATAAGAGGACTGTGCACTACTATACCGTTTATAACACATCACACAATGTTTATTACATGTTTACAATTACATATGCATACGACATAGGCTTTTGGAATAACTTTCCGACAATTAAATGAAAATAATCACAGTTGAAAAGTCAATCGTTACCTCTAAAAATAAGGGTACAAACACATTAACGAACATCAATTTATTAAATTCTACAAAATTAAGCATTTAATCAAAATTATGATTGGATTAAAAATCGTAGTTTTAATTATGTAAATCTGTTATTTACGTTTCTTGTTGATGTGTATGTCAAAGAATGTTTTCAAAATGGTTTTCGCAACGCCAATAAGAGTCATTAAGAGTCATTTTTTTAAAGCTGGACACTTTTGATAGTTGATGTCTTCAGTTTTCGCAAAAATTTCAGGATGTGTTAGTGGTACTATGATAAGAAAAAGTAAAGTTCCTTTTTTTATAAAATTGATTTGTTTGTCCTTGAGTTGGGGTCAAAGTAAACGATCGTGGAAAAAAAAAAAAAAAAAAAAAAAAAAAAAAAAAAAAAAGAGCTAAATATATGATTGCTATGATTCAAAAGCATTGGGTCAACCAATCCAATTCTTTTAAATGTGGATACTGCTTGATACTAGGTACATGCTAGCATAAATATTTTGGTGGCTCACTCATGGCTTGGAAGGAAAAGGTCAATTGAAACTGCTACTCTTTTTACTTTTTTTTTGCCTTTTTTGGGTCCGGATATCTGCTAAAGTCGTGTGTAACCCTCGAAAATAAGTATATGATTAACTACTCACTACAGTATAGTGCTAAGAAAAATATAAAATAGGTTTCGTTTCGCTTGGCTTTAGTAGTTAAACGATCTCAAAGTCGAGACTTTTTTTTTTTTTTTAAATGGCCAAGTTTAGAGGTCAATATCTTTATGCGCGACGGGTCAACAACATTGGGACACAGCTGTAGTTATAGTCCGACTGGTGTAGTTTGAGGTCCAAGTTAGTAACCCATGGCAACTAATGAACTTTTTTAATTACGCAATCTCGAATAGTTGATAATTTAAAACAAAAAGAATCAAAGTTTCAGGACAATTACTCTAAAACGCCAGAGTCAATAACTTTGAGCAAGTGCGTAATTATACTCTACGTGATGAAGTTTAAGTCTCATGTCAGAAAACCATGATATCTAATTATCTTACTTAATTAAACGGTCTTAAAAATTATGATTTCAGTATAAAAGAGCGTTTTTTCACGTGTTTATATGCGCGCTACTCAAAATCTTGTGAGCTCAAACTCACATAAATACTAGAACGAATCAACAGCCAATTGAACTGAAAGTTCCCAAAATTTCATGGTTCCGGTGTAATAAATTTTCCTGAAATAATTACCAGAACATTTCAATACGTCTCACAAAGCTGATCCGCGATTTTGGAGCATTATATTTTGGAGATCCTAGATCCTCAGGATTTGAATCTCGGAAGCTGAAAATTTGCACCGGTAAGTTTCAAAGACACCTTTATAAAATTTCCTTCCATTTGGGGATGATCGAGCAGGGACAGTTTGAAAAATCATGTCAGTTGTCTGGGAATCATTTTGATATAAACATTGTGCACATTTCTCCGGCGTCTTTTGTTATTGTCTAACAAGCCTTTGTTTTCTTTCTTTTCTTTTTTTGGCGTTATATTTATATTTTTACATTTGCGCCTTAATTAATAAATTTGTTTATTTATAAAAGTTTATTACTAAATAGTGTATATGCAAAATTCTACTGTAATTATGAGCTCCATCTTTTACCCAACTGCAATCCTCTTCCTAAAATATATCTTTGAATTATGATCATTATAAAGTCAAAAATAACAAAAGATGCATGTGAATTGTCCCAATGTTATATCAGAGTGATTGTGAATCCCCGTCAGCTGACCTAATTTTTTGAACTATCCCCGCTCGATCATCCCGAATGGGATGAAATTTTATAGAGGTGTCTTTAGAACTAACCGGTGCAAATTTTCAGCTTCCAAGATCCAAATCCTGAGGATCGAGGATCTCCAAAATATAATGCTCCAAAATGGCGGATCAGCTTTGTGAGATGTATTGCCATGTTCTGGTAATTATTGCAAGAAAATTTATTACACTGGAACCATGAAATTTTGGCAGCTTACATTCATTTGGTTGTTGATTCGTTCTAGTATTTATGCGAGTTTGAGCTCACAAGATTTTTAGTAGCACGCATATAAACTCGCGAAAAAACGCTGTTTTATACTGAAATCATCATTTTTGAGACCGTTTAATTAAGTAAGATGATTAGATCTCATGTTTTCTGACATGAGATCATGAAAAATTACATGAGAAAATTCCAAAATTACACCACATAGAGTATAATTACAGCTCTCGCTCAAAGTTATTGACTGAGGCGTTTTAGAGTAATTGACCTAAACTTTGATACTTTTTGTTTCATATTATCAACTTTGAGACCGCGTAGTTAAAAAAGTTCATTAGTTGCCATGGGTTTCTAACCTGAATTCAAACTACACCACTCGGACTATAACTACAGTCTGACCACGGATTGTATGGAAAGACAAACATCCATTTTACAGCCGGAAATGGACAAATCCATTAGTTTTAGCGATGTCAGCTTTTGTAGAAGCAGAGTCTCAATCAAATGAGCGGAATACGCGCATCAAATTTTTACTTTTCCCTCTCATTCAGACAGATTCGTCTCATCTGGATGTTTGAAAATTCCATACAATCCGTGGTTGGACAGTACAGCTGTGTCCCAATATTGTTGACCCGTCGCGCATAAAGTTATTGACTTCTAAACTTGGCCATTTAAAAAAAAAATCATCGATTTTGAGATCGTTTAACTACTAAAGCCAAGCGAAACGAAAATTGTTTTATATTTTTCTCAGTACTATACTGTGGTGAGTAGTTAATCATATACTCATTTCTGAGGATTACTCACGGCTTTAGTAAATATCCGGACACAAACAAGAAAAAAAAGTAGCAGTTTCAATTGACCTTTACCCTCAAAACCATGAGTGAGCCACCAAAATATTTATGTTAGCATGTAACTAGTATCAAGTAGTATCCACATTTAATAGAATTGGCTTGGTTGACTCATTGCTTTTGAAGCAAAATAATCATATGTTTAGCTCTTTTTTTTCATGACCTTAAACTTTGACCCCTACTCGAGGGCCAAGAAGTCAAATTTGAGAAGAAAGAAGATGCACTTTTTCTTATCACAATACTATTAAAATATCCTGAAAGTTTCAGGAAAACTGAAGGTGTCAACTATCAGGCCCCCATTCACTTCGTACAGCTTACAAAAAGATTCTTAAATACTATTACGCGTGTAAGAAAAAATAAACATTTATAAAGCGCAGCGAGAAATTAAGAATTGCGTCACCTGTACAGATTATTAATTTCACCCAAAAAGAAATTTTCTGCATTAATTCACAAAACTATAAAATCAAAAAAAGTATGATACGGATCCTTCAACAAATTAAAATATTGGAATGCAGAAGGTAAAACTAAACTTGTACACATAGCTTCACAATAAATGACGTGAAAAGAGTTGAACAAACCGGATCTGAAATAACGGGGAAATAATATTACGCGTTTAAGAAAGATCAAACATTTAGAAAGAGCAACGAGAAATTAAGAATAGCATCCCCTAATGCAAATTATTAGTTCCACCCAAAAGATTTTTTCTGCATTAATTCACAAAAATATAAAATTGGGGGAAAAAAAGTATTATACAGACACTTCAACACATTAAAATATTGGAATGTCGGAGGTAAAAAGTAAATGAATACACATATCTTCTTATTTAATGAGATGAACAAACAGTTTCCACAATGAACCAGATCTCTGAGGCATTTGTAGAGAGAAAATTCCAGAACGAAGTCAGAAAAATTAAACATGAATAAAGCTTCAAGAGAACATAAGAATAGTGTTCCCTAGTACAAAATATAATTATTTAAAAAAAAAAATAATTTTCCTGCATTAATTAACGAAATCCCCCCCCCCTTTTAAAAAGTATAATACAGATATTTTAAGAGATTAAAACGCGGGCATGCATACAAGTAAAATGAAAACAAGAACGCATAGATTATTCATAGCTTCAACATAATCAGATGAAAAAGTGTTCGAGTTAATTTAATAGCCGATTTTTTTCTCCCCAAAGAAAAGTGTTAGAAAAGATAATTTAGGTTAAAAGTGAAAAAATATGAAACTTTCTTTTCAAGAAATATTAAGTTTTAAAACAAAACCACATGAATATAAGCCGAGGAAGATGTTTATCTAGAACTAATTAAATCAATATAAAATTCTGTTAATGAAAAAAATTATGTGATAAACTATTTCAGCTTTTCGCAATGAAGCATTTTCAAAATTATTTGAGTAATGTTACTTCAAACCTTCAATAAATATAAAAAGGAGTTAGTGATATTGAACATTGATCATTTCTTATTTTATTTATTTCAGTTTATACGTTAAATAAAAATTTCAAACGAGCTTAAAAAGAAGTTTGTTGTTTGAAAACGTATGTGAAAATGTTCTGATTTCAATTAATTAAAAAAAAAATCATTGAAAATTTTGTTCTGAATTAAATTATGCGTAACACTATAAAATCAAGCATTACATCTTATGCACGAAACCATACTGTCTGTAAAACATATGAAATATGCTCAATAAATTGTATCAACGAAAAGTTTTTTTATATTATTATGCAAGAATTAATCACTTATGTTTCATCAAGCAAAATTGATAAATATATTTATCAGTTACAACAGAAAACTAATGAAAGTAGCGATTGTTTCCCATAATTATTACCGACCCAGGCAATGCCGGGTATTTTTCCTAGTTTTATTGAGAGCTAGCGATACCCGCACGGCTTTGCCCGTAGTAGAAAATTAAAAGGTCATTTGGTTCGCCTGCATATTTACAAATAATCGATGATGAATTTCTTGCCAATATGGCTATGTTCATTTGTTCGCATACGTTACGGTTCCACGTTACGATAATTTGGTAATTTACTCTTCCACGTTAAGATAATTTGCAGGATAAAATGTTTTTAAAATTGGAATCGAAAAAGAATAAAATCGAATATTTGAAAAATGACTTCAAGGTGCACACCCTCATGCTACAAACTAATTCTGTTCCAAATTTCGTGAAAATCGGCCGAACGGTTTAAGCGCTATGCGCGTCACAGAGATCCGGACGGAGATCCGGGCAGAGATCTGGACAGAGATCCAGACAGAAAGACTTTCAGCTTTATTATTAGTAGAGAAGTTTAAATTGTGAGGATTATTAAGTTACTTTTGGTGGTTTAAACTACTGATTAGTAGTTCCTCTAGGGATCTAACTCGGCTTAAAGCTACATATGCTTGACTTTTAGCAAAAATGCGCGAACTTTAGTCAACCACAGCTATATAAAAAACCTGTATAACCCATGATGACGCGAGCTCGGAAACGTCGTCAGTCATATTTTTCTCGCAAAACTAAAAAATCCCGTCAAGAAAGTACACGTCGCGAAACTCAGTCCCCTGAATCACGACAAAAACGAATGCAACATGTTAGAGATGAAAATCAAATTAGCAGACTTAGTAAACAAAAAAAAAAAAAAAAACAGCGAAAAGCTACCTGCATTTGTCGCACGCTGTGTTGTACGCAGGTAACGTGCGACACGATCCCGCCGAACTGACAATATGGCGACTGGTTGTTGAGATGGTGAATTTTGATTATTGTCATGTGTTTAGTGACACTCCCAAGGTTAAGACAAATTGATTGACATAAGAATGATCAAAATTGACCAAGGCGTTTAGCCTCTACAAGGCCACATAGGAACAAACATACATACATACATACATAGACTCATACCCTCCTTTACGTCGCGCACGCACAGTCGGGGAAAAAAGAAATTCTAATAAGTTATTTCACTCTTGGAGATACTATTTGTGACATTAATGAGTTTAGTTTCAATGTGTGTAGAATTCGGGAAAAAATCCCTACCATATCGTGCGGAGCTCCGAAATGAGTTTCCCCTAATTTCAGAGGTTAATTGGACATTGCGTAAAACACATTAGGAAACTAAATGCCACCACACTCCTCTCTAGTCTTTGAAAAACATTTGAAGATAATCAAGACTAAATAAATAAAGCGAGGATAAAAAAACCCATCCGGCATCCAACATTCATTTGAATTTTGAAGTCTTGAATTCAAATTATGTTTTTCGCAATCACGAACTGCGATAGAACCTTACTGGTTGCGAGTTTCTTGTTTCTGCAAATAGAATGGAATGGAAATGGCCAAAAAATTTGGGCCCGTCACATTTTGCTTGGGATTTTCTGGATTTGGTAATACGAGGCATATCCAAACAAAACAAAAAAAGAAATGATTAGGTTGCAGTAATAAAGACAAAGATTTATGGCCGATATTCACCTGTACACTCATCATAAAGATTATTTACAGCGATAACGTTAGATATTTTTATGTTTATCAATCTTCAATGATGGAAATTAGTAATTTGGAAGTTTTGTATTTACATAAAATTTTGCTCTCATAGTTCATCTATACTGGTGCTTTTTCCAGAAAAACATAATTTTAAACAGAAAAACCTATTTTTAAACGTAGTCTGCTAGAGTTTATTCCCTGAAAAATGGGAATAAAATCAGACCCAGACGATCTGTAACTATGGCATCCAAAATTTCGCTCTCTAAACAAATATTAAAAGCAACTGTGGTAATCTGGAAAATCAGAGCAACATTAACATTGGTCAGTTGAGGATAATAATTCGCGATTGCTCAATAACCATGGCAATCTGAAAAATCAAAGTAATATTAATTTTGTTCAAGCGAGGATAATAAGCAATTCGTGATTGCTCAATAACCATAGTAATCTGAAAAATCAGAGCAACATAACTTTGGACAAGTGACCTATAAAATTCGTAATAAACATTCGTGATTGCTCAATAACCATGGTAATCTGAAAAATCAGAGCAATATCAACTTTGGTCAACTCAGGGAAATAAGCAATCTGTGATTGCTCAACAAAAACATAAAAACCTTATCAAGTGCCCATAAAATAAAACCTACTAAAAGAGTTGTAATATCATCTAGGGCATTAGACCTTATAAAAACTAAGGTAAAGGATTCCATGTAAGTAACCGAAATCTATTTTTGCTATTATTCAACTTCTTTAGGAATTCTCACACGAAAACGGTAGGACCAAAAAAAAAAAAAGAAGAAAAAGTTATAATAATAATAATAATAATAATAATAATAACAATAATAATAATAATTATTATTATTATTTTATTATTTATTTATTTATTTATTTTTATTGATGGTTAACTTTTGAGTTTAATATGTTTGACATTGACTCGTCTGTACTAATGTTCATCCAAAAATAATTAGGCATTTCTTTTAAATTAGAAATAAAGCATACTTTAAGCGTGTTCTATTATTGCTATCGACTATAAAGCTATAATGATTTGAACTATAAAAATGCTCTAACATTTAAAACCCTTATACTAATTCCAAGTTAATTACGTGGTATCCATATTTCTGTACTGCTCGCAACTTATATAACGACACTTTAAAGGTCTCTAACAATAAAAATCCTGTAAAGTGTGCCAATTTCCAAAAGACAAGTTTGTCTGTATATCTCATGAAGATCCAGGTTAATGTCAGTGTAAACAAATTAAATCAAAGCTGACCTTGAAGATAGGACTGATATTTACTTAATTGTGTGTAAATTTCCAGCTGCATTTTCGCTGGGTAACGAAGATTAAATCCAATGTTCCATAAAATTAGTAAACGTCTACTCTATTTTAATGCTGCGTTCGCTTTACAATTTACCTGCTCCATACGACAATAATGCTTTTCGTAATTTTACTCTTTTCCAAAGCTGTTGCAGGTAAGTTATTTTTTGATTTAGTCATGAATTCAGGGTAATTTAATGCTGCAGTCTGAGAACATTTTTTTCATTTTTTGTTCTCAATATTGCTCCTACTATATCTGCAAGCAGTGCCGGATCTGGGAGGGGGGGGGGAGTAACTTTATCCTGAGTGGAAACTTTTTTTTTTGGAGGGGAGGGGGGAATAAAGCCTTTTCTTTGTTTTCTTCTTTGAAACTCTATGTAAAAATTTAAAGGAAGATGGGTTTGTGTAAGGCCTGAAGTTTCAAGATTTGGCTCGGTTTGGAAAAATCGAAGGTTCGGAACTGTTTACAAGTCATCATCATCATCATCAACATCTTCTTCTTCAAGGATTAGGCATATAGCCTGTTCCGGCTTCTTGGTCGCCCCACCGCTTCCTGGACCTACCACGATCTCGTTTGCCCCTTGGTCTGTAATAAAAGGCAGCTCTTGCAAGTCTCCCTTGTGCCATATGTCGAACATGGTTTTTCCAATCGTTATACGATATTCTGTAATTTTTTCATTGAGGCTGAATATCTGTAATTCCCTTCGAATAGATTCATTCCTTATTTTGTCTAAGATAGTGCAGCCGCCATAACCTTATTGAACTTCAGTTGTGTTTTTACAAATGATACATTAATTATAAATATAACGCATCATCTAAATACTTCGTAGAATTTAGACTACATTTTGACTTTGTAAACGTTGGCAAATTTGAAGTGATACACTTTGGGCAATGGGGTGATTTTGATTTCTTATCACTACATCAAAAAAGGAAAACACAATAGTGGTGGTGCAACGCCAGAAATAAAAATATACATTATTACTGTATTAAGCAAATAATTGACATTTTTAATTTTAATTATATATAGTGAACTCTCTCTATCTGAACACTCTTTAATGCAAACATATTCTGAATACATTTTGATGGTCCCGGCGAAACTCCATAGACTAAACATAGGCCGATCTCTCTGTACTCTGAACACTCTGTAATATGAACGCCCCAGTATTATAAGCGGTATTTCAGTCCCCGTTCAATAATTACCTCTTTATATACCGAACATATTCACAATAGGTTCTCAGAAATCCCTGTGAATCAAATTGTTAAAACCTGAAATAATTTCTCAATTTTATCACAATGATTGAAGAACGTTAAGCAGATGAAGAAAGGAAGAAGAAAGATTATTTTCATGGATATTACTGCATCACATAAATCATTCAGTTAAGCAATATGAGCCTGAAGATTCTGCCACTGAACTGCGTATTTTAAGAATCCAACCATTCACGACCTTTAAAGTATAATTACCTACATGCAACATGCGGTTGAGAATCCCCCGGAAAACTTTTCACTTAAACAATTGGAATATAACATCTACCTTGCATGAAAAACATATTACAATTAATCTTTTTTAGAGGTATTGTTCAAATAAATGTATTGCAATATTTTTTAGTTGTTTGTTACGTAAAACTTTTTAAATTGAAAAAGAAACAAATACAAGAGTTGACGCTCTACTGAGTTTAATCAGACATTGCACTAACCGCCTACCCAAAATTAAGCACCTCTATCTCAATAACTGGTATAGCTCTCTTGGAAACAGAGCCGGACTTAAGCCGATTAGAGCAAATAAGTCTAAACATAAGTCGCGCTGAAAGATTTTTTTCTTTCTTTTAGATGAACAAAAGAAAACATGTATGATAAAAAAAAAAAAACCGTCCAAATTTAATATTTAAATGATGCTTAATCTGGCAGTGTGGAGCTACTTTTCGTTCAATCAATGGGGTAAAGGAGGTTCCTGAAGCTTTCAGATAATTTTAAATTCACTAAACGCATCAGGAGTTAGCAAACTATATTTCTAAAACTACTTGTGTCAAATAAGTTTCCGGAAAAAAGTTAAACTATCTGTTCAATTGGACATCTGAAATCATTGGCCATACCGATTATCCCCGTACTAAACGGTCAGGAGAAAGGGAAGTATGTACGTACAAAAATGTCACGAAACTGGACATAATAAGTACCAATGTATAGAAAACAACAGTACAAAATAAAAATGTGATTTGAAGTAAACCAAAAATTTATGAATATCGGATTCAACATCGTGAAAATAGCTGCTTCAGAAAAACTTACGGTGTGCTTTGCATTTATTTCTTAACTTCGTAATTCTTTTTGATTTCTCATCTATTTCTACATGGTTCAGAATAACCAAAAGCCTTTAAAAAATCTTTTCAAAAGACTGGAGAACAAAAAAATCGTACATACGAACAAAAATTTCTGTCATTTACTAAGATTAGAAGCAATTTATACGTTACGGCGTGCGTTTGTTTTACCTTTTTCATCCGCCATTAGACAGTGGCTGCAGCGACCCCTGTAGCTTGTTGGAGTTGCAAATAAATCACTTACTGAATTTTTGGTACTTCAACATTGAAATAATGCAGTCACGCATGTTACGTCTCAAGATATATCGTTGGTGACGTCAGAGCGTTAATCGATCAATTATTTTCGGTATCATATATATGAGGATGAGTGTAAGTACTGAGATTTTTTCGTTGGAAGATCAGTAAAAGAGCGGTCATCTTTTGCAGACAGCAGTAAAAGCAAGCCCAACCTTTTTTTACACAAATCAGGCACTGTTTTCCAAAAACGAGACATTAATCGAAAAACCCTTATTTTAAATAGTATATTAATTTTTAAGACTTTTTTTTTTAAATATTTTGACGTGAAAATTTGATATTCATTTAAAAAAGAAATGTTTTCTTTCTTATTTTCAGGAGACGTGTGCTCAAATGGAAGCCTAAAAGATTTCACGGTAAATACTTAGCCACTTCTTTATTAACCTTCGATTTTTATCCTATTATTAGACTTTTGATAGGTTTCGCCCATGGTGCATAGTTCAAAAATACTGGGGAAAATCCTATTGAAAAATTTAATTCCTCAATTTTGTCCCAACTTTAAGTTCATTTGCGGAAGAAAGAGCGAAAGAGAAGGTATAGGGTGAATTCCAGCGATAACGGAAGGACAGTTTGACAAAAAAATTGTTGTATTTCTGTCTGTGAGCATATCAAAATAAATATTTTTTCAAAAACTGATGCATAGACTTTTATACACATCATAGTAAGTTGCCGAAAAATTAAAAGTCAAGAATTTTTTGTTAGTAACTTTTGTTTTAAATCAAATTCAAACGAGCTGATATGTGCCTCACATGACTTCCTTTTTGTCCAATTTGATGTCGTTTTCCCATCATAGGTAATTTTAATGTGAGACAATAGTTTACTCTCTAAATATCACCAACAGTGGTCAAATTGAAACTAGATTTAAAAAAAATAATAAAATAAAAAAAATCGCGAAATTTGTCGCTAAGTTGGCGACCAAAAGACTGGCATGATATCGCCAAATGTCCGCCAAATTGTAACACCACTTGAGTTTACATCGAAATTAACAATGACTTCCCCCCAAAAAGGGGCAAAAGACCCCCTTAAAAACACCGGAATGCAACCAAAAGGGGGAGGTGCACAACTAGACCCCACTAGGAGTCTACGTACCAAATTTCAACTTTCTAGGACATATCGTTCTTGAGTTATGCGACAAACATACGCAAATCCGCACATCCGCACACACGCACATACATACATACGCGTACATATAGACGTCACGAGAAAACTCGTTGCAACTATCGTCAAAATGGATATTTCGCGTGTTTATACGTTCTTAGGCACTTATCCACGTGTGGTCGAGTCTAAAAAAAAAACTCAACAATCATTCGGGGTTGAGCAAAATGGAAATTAAGGTCAATTTTTGAGTGAAATTTTTTTCGCGAATACAATAATTCCTTTTTTGTAAAAGGAAGTAAAAACAGTAACGGAAGGACATTTTTTCGACTTGATTTTCACGCTATCATGTTCTCCCCAAAAGTTCAGCTAACCTATAAAAGGGAAAATTCTATAAAAATTAGAGCACATGCGATAGTGTTCAATCATTACAATTTCACCTTTGGTTTAAAAAATAATTATTTTAAGCATATGAATTATGTATTTGTTAAGGGGTATTTGGTATTTTTAAAACGTAATACTGGAATACTGGTATTAATACCGGTATTTGAAATTTCTCAAAAAATGCTCGAAAACATATTGTTTCGTTGCTGCACTTTATAATTTTGTACAAAAATTGTATTATTTATGAAGACGTATTGTGAAAAAATATGAAATGGAGGAACTAATGTCAAAATAAAAAAATCAATAACAGCAAAAAAAAACATAATGCATTTATTGAATTGTCTAAGTTTTGAACTCAGTTTAGAGCTCAACTTTCCTACAGTCGAAAGTACTCTTTCTGAATTCACGCAGGTCGGTGATACTTTTAAAAATGTGCGTTTCATCACCTCTAATTGTCTAGAATTCCTTCACCTTCAAATAATTCGGTACATTGCTTGTTATTTTTGGATAAATGCTTTTGTGTGTGTGTTTTTTTCTTTTGTATTGTGTGTATTATTATTATTATTTTTTAAATATGTAACTTCTTTCCGATAGACGATACTTTTTCAATATTAACATCATTGTCTCTTGAACAGAAGAGATGCGTGTTTCCTTTTTATTAGCAGTTTAGTTTGAAATTTACGATAAAATTGACTAAGTTTTATCTTGTTAGTTTCTCTTATTCGTTTTCGAATTTTTTTCCCTCGAAATTCTTTACAATTATAATTGTGTAAATATCTCAAAGTATATTTCAATTGACTAAGTTTTACCTCTACCCAAAATTAAAGGCGCGTTTTATAATGTCACTAGTGTCTTATTCATTCATTGCATTCTCAAAAATTAAATAAGGGGAAACAAAAATGGTTACCATGGAAACAACAAGAAGAAAATAAAATATATTAACTTCGTTCAGAGCATTCGTAAGAGCAAAATGGTAAGCTCAAAACTTTGTTGTCCATAAATAAATCAATTAATTTTTGCCGTGAGAATATAGATCGAATATACTTTAGATTTAAAAAATGTTGATGAGAGCAAATTTTCATTTTTACAGAATTAGTTTCAAATTTAAAAAAAAAAGGAACTGAAAAGTAAAAAATAATGATCATACTTACACACGATTTTTTACCCAAACGTATAAATCAAATTTATTTTACAATTCCTGTACAAAAATCAACTAAATTAAACACCCAATTATAAATTAAACACTGATTTTTATTACCGTACGATGAATTATTTTAATACCTAACTAATTATATACGATCTCTTAATTTTTAATAACCTTTTGAAGTCGGAGCCTCCTATAAACTGCTACCTAACGTAAATGACAACCCACTAGAGTTGAACACTAATTTAACTAAACGCGAAATTGGTTTTTAAAACTAAACCTACTCAGTTACGTTAGGAAACCTCGACTTCAAAAGGTTATTAAAAATTAAGAGATCGTATATAATTAGTTAGGTATTAAAATAATTCATCGTACGGTAATAAAAATCAGTGTTTAATTTATAATTGGGTGTTTAGTTTAGTTGTTTTTTGTACAGGAATTGTAAAATAAATTTGATTTATACGTTTGGGTAAAAAATCGTATGTAAGTATGATCCATTATTTTTTACTTTTCAGTTCCTTTTTGTTTTTTGAAGTCGGTTCTTTTTTTTTTATTTGAAAATAATTTATTTTTTGCTTTTTAGTGGTGTAAATATAAAATAAGTACGTAGTGTAGTATGTGGTTCACTCTTTACGTACATCTCGAGTGAGAAAGCACAGGTGTCAGAAAACAAATAAGATGAACAAAATGGAGAAAGAAAAAGATCACAGCGTCTCGGAGACTTCCGAAGACTGTGAAGAAATGCTTTTTCAAATGCGCAATTATTTACAAAGAAAATTGTCTTCATCATCAGTTTAACTTTAATAAAGTATACTTTCCGAAAACAATTCACGAGTCACTAAAAACAACCTAAATCGGTTTGACTTTGCCCATAGAATTCGAAGAGTTTTCTTGATTTTTCAAGGATTCCAGTTTCAGATACTGATTTGATGACCATGGGATCACTTGGAAAGTATATACCTTTTCAAACGAGAAAAAAAAAATTTACAAATTAGTTTATGCGTATTTGAGTTTACAGGGGACATACCGTCCTTTTTGAAGTCGGTTAAAAAAAGAAAAATTCTTAATGCGCATAACATTTTATACGATTGGCACTAAAAACTGATCTTTGTTCCTAATAATCAGGGTTTATTTGTGCGTTAATCTAGTTAGAGCCATTTAAATGTCAATGATCTTCCTAACTATTTTATATTTCACAATAATACGTGTCACGTAACTCGTGAAAAAAATCACATTTCTCTTTACTAGGACCCGTTATAGATCAATACTACACTAGAAACAGAGTATCTACTGTGATGTTGTATATATGAAGATCAAAATACTACTAGAACAATGATACTAAATGAATTTTGTTTGCTTCAAAGTAGTCTTTATTCAAAAATTGCAATATGACTACGAATGATTAATGTAGGGGAAATAGTTAGGGGGAGAGTACTCCCCCAAAGGAAGAGTCCCCCTAAAAAGCAAAAATACCCCTTAAAACACCCTACCTCACCCATAAGGGGGCACCCCTGACTAATATTAATGTTTTATGGTACTTTCTTTAACACTGACTAAAGAAAGTACCTTTGTTTTATGGGGGGCACTTTCTTTAACAATGAATTTCGTATTTAATCGTTTGATATTGAAATTGAATGAAGTTTATTGTTTTTTTCCCATAACTTTTTTCTAAAGAACAAATATGGTGAAGCAAAGGTTTGGGTCTTAAGTCAGATAGATCCCTTCTATGCATTAAACAAAAAAAAAAAACAAAAAAAAAAAAAACATAAAAATCGTTTCTTTAAGTGAGACGCTATGAGTTTACAAACAACAAAGCGCGAGTATAAAATTTATTTTATAATTCCAGTACAAAAATCAACTAAAATAAACACCCAGTTATAAAATAAACACTGATTTAAATTACTATACGATGAATCATTATAATACCTAACAAATTATATACGATCTCTTAATTTTTTATAACCTTTTGAAGTTGGGACCTCCTATAAACTACTACATAACGTAACTAACAACCCACCTGAGTTGAACACTAATTTAACTAAACGCGAAATTAATCTTTAAATCCAGAGCTGATCCAATGGGTATCGGCCGCCCGTGTGCAAAGATCTAATGTGCCGCCCCTCAAGAGTAATTTGCATATTTTGACTAATCTTTGACGTCCATATAAATATTTCTTCAAATTTCTATATCACGTTCCAATTTAAAAAAAAAAAAAAAACAACAACAAGAATGATGAACTTATAAAAAGGAAGAAAAGTTTTATAGTAAGAAAGTCCTTAGGTACAATTTATAACTTTGAAGAAAGAAATAGATACCAAAATTTACTAGTCGTAAAAACGCATTTTATAGTCTGTCTTCGGCGACATCAGAGAAAGGACGCAGGAGGGGGAATCAGGGGAGGGGAGGATTGCTCCTAGAAATGTATCGAAATTAGCGTACGAAAAATAGTTTTAGTAATCTTGGTTGTGTTTGGTTGCAAGGAGGAAAGAGTCGGGTATATTCAAGGTGCATGGAGAAATTTTCGAAATTGACGTCAAATATCGCAATTTTAGGAACTTTTTCGAGACTTCAGGGGAAAAGTAATGTTGGAGTTCTCTACTAAAATTTTTTCAAAATTGATATAAATTCAAAGCTATTTTTTGTGACCGTAGCTTAGGAAAGATCGGCGCGCCCGAAAATTTTCCGAAACTGATATTTTAAACAAGCAGTTTTGGGTTATCTTTGTTGACGTTGCTAGAGGGAGGGAGATTCAATCATCTCCTATCGAAAGTTTTCGAAATTGAAGCTTAAAATGCAAATTTAGGCTGTCTTTGGTGACGGTAGGGGATCTGGCGGCTTTCCTCGGGTAATTTCTCTGCACTATTGTTTCAAAGACCCGTTTTTGGCTATATTTGAAAACGATACGGAAAATGTGAGAATACTCCGAACCGAAATATTTTTCGGAACTTAATCCATTTTCGGCTATTTTTGGGAAGGAAGAGTTTTGGGGCTCCTAAGTGGATATTTCTAAAAGCGCAAGTTTATGCTATCTTTGGTGATGTTAAAAAAACTTTGAAGCTTCGGCGGGATCTTTCGGATATTTTTCGATATTAATATCTGAAAAACACAACTATAGACTTTTGTCCATCTCACTTCGACGATTGATGGCTATATGCCCTAGCGCCGTAAAAAGTTACATAATCCGGGCAGTTCTCCTCAAGAGTTTTTTTTTTTTTTTTTGAAAATCGTATTTTACGCATTGTTTGATAACGATGGGACAAAGAGCAGGCGGGGATTCAATGTGCCCTCACGAACTGTTTTTTGAAACTGAAGTCAATTTCAAACTGAGGAGGTGGGATAAGGGGCCTCTCTAAAGACGCTAATTGAGACTATCTTTGGTAGTAATGTTTGGGAATGGATTTCGGGGCCCTCCATCGCAAAAATTTCGAAAAAGAAATCCGAAAAATATCATAAAGCAATTTTCGATGACATTAGGAAAAGCTGTCTTTTGAAAACACATTTTGGATTTTAGAGCCAACATTTTTAGGCTATGTTTGAATAAGTTAAGGTGGAAGGGGTGAGTCAGAGACTTAATTGGGTCCTTAAGATCGGTGGTTCAAGAAGCGTAGTTTCCAAAATTTAAGTCCTAGAAACGCAATTTTAAGCCTTCTTTAGTCTCGTCAAGGAGGTCATGGCATCCTTTTGAATCTTCGTTTTGGAGCAACATTTAAATTTGCTTCCCAGTGCAAGAGCCCTGTCCTCTTACCAGATCAGAAACCGGGCAGTTCATTCGGGATCTTAATTACAAAAAATTACCGTAAAGGGGGAAAATTAGAAATTTTTTGTTCGTCATTCAAATATGTTTGACTCCCAGGGAAGTCGCAATTTTCCACTGTCTCTCCACGCATCCGTGATTGTTGAAAACAGAATTTGTGAATTTGTTGTTTGAAATGCTTGCGAAAGTATCTAATCTGTATAGCTTTTTGTTAAATATAATATATAAAATATGTCTTCATTGTTTGGGTCTATAAAAGATTGGGGGGTAAACATTAGTGGCCGCCCTGAGTGCTCCTTTTAGATGGCACCCTTTTATGCTTCAGGAAGGGGCCATTTCCCTCATCTCTCCTCCCCTGTATCCTGCCTGATTACCGGTTCTGTCAAGTTTTGCAAGCAAATGAAGCATGTATGTAAAGAGTAGATATTAATGGACAATGAACCAACACAATGTTCCCTAATAATCTATTTTTCTTAAACTATGCTATGCTGTCGGGAAATCGACACTTGCTTTGATAATTGAACATTTAAAATTTAGTATATTTATTTCACTTATTATAAGTTATCTTGTGAGAAATTCTTGAGGAATTTTGCTTGATTAAACGAACTATATGATGCGGCTTGCGCCCGCCCCTTGCTTTGGCCGCCCTTGTGTGGTGCACACGCTGCACACCCCTGCTAGGATCGGCCCTTTTTAAATCTATCCTCTCCCTCGATTTCTCCAGGATCCCTTATACCCGGACTTGAAGACCATTAGACGACAGGGAGAAGTATACCGTTCCAAACAGAAAAAGAATTTTCTAATCTGTACAGGCGTCTTCTAGTAATCGGGGAGCATAGTACATAAAAAAATTCCAACTCTGTAAATTAATATTGCCCTAACTATAAATTAAGCTGACGGCGTCATGAAATATTAAATCTAGAATATTAGTCAAACTTCAGAAATCGGACGCCAGTTACAATATATTTATTAAGGAACATAAATTTAATCTTCGAAAGGAGAAGCGGGAAGATTTTTGTTAAATTCCCCTCGAATTTAACACTAAATATATTTCAAAACTGAAATATTTAATGTTATAATGTTATAATTAATAATGTTAATGGCTACACATTTGAATCCGTTGAGGAGTTTAAATATCTTGGAAATGACATCACTAAAAACAATGATATTAGCGTTGAAGTCAATTGCCGCCTAACTATGGCAAACAAATGCTACTTTGGTTTGAAAAGCTAATTAAAAAGTAAACTTCTTTGCCAAAGTACAAAAATAAACATATACAAGACCCTTTTAATATCATTCCTAACTTATGGAAGTGAGTGTTGGGCTTTAACTAAAGCAGAAGAAGAGAAATTGATGGTTTTTGAAAGGAAAATTTTAAGAAGAATTTTTGGTGCTGTTCAGGAAAACAACAGATGGCGCACTCTCTATAATTTTGAGATATATAAAAAATTCTATAAGCAGCCAGATATTATCCACTTTATTAAAGCCAATCGCATCAGATGGCTGGGGCACCTCTTTAGACTAGGTAGTAGGGACCCAACCCATAAAGTCACCTTCACAATTCCAGATGGTGCGCGCAAGAGGGGCCGCATACCAACCAGATGGTTCGACTGTGCCAAAAAAGACTTAAAAACTGTTGGCCTCAGTTGAAGAACGAAATCTGTTTCTGACAGGGCGGGATGGAGGAAACTGATTGAGACGGTCTTGGCCTGCCCTAGGCTGTTGTGCCGAAAAAGAAGAAGAAGAAGAAATATTAAAGAAAAAAAAAAAACTTTGATAACTAAATGAAGTTATTTATTAGCAAAAAAAATTATTATAAATTAATTAATTCAACTATTTTCGTAGCAAAATGCATTTCATTTACTGATTTGCTACATGAGTAAGAAATACATTAGTAAGACAAAATTAAAATTAGCAGGCGGCGCCGTGAAAATCAAACCCCGATGCGAGAGAATTATATACATATTGTTCAAAACCACATGACCTATTGTGACGTATCGAGCAGTGACGAAAGCTGATCTACGTAGTCACAACTTGTGAAATTTAAAGTTTCTTAGATTTCTCCGGGACCCCTCAACAGATCGAGACAAAATTAACAGGGGACCACCTGGAAGCATACCCTTCCAAGCAAAAAAAGAATTTTTCAAATCGGTCCAGTATTCTTGAAGTAATACGAAAACACACATAAAAAGTCGCAAGCCGAAATCATAACCTCCTTTTTTGAAGTCGGTTAAAAACTAGGGCTAAATAATAGACAGGCAAAAGTGCACATCTGAAACAAACCAACATCCCTATAAACTAAATACGTTCATTTCCGCTTATAAACCGGATATTAGCCTTTCCATGTAATCGATGGTCAAACAGTAGTAATGACAGTATCATTTTGTAATCTTTCCGCTACTTTTGTTTAATGATATTCTATTAGTTCGTGCTTTTGAAGCCAAATTTTTACATCAATAGATAGATTTTGGTTCTGTATCATGAAAAAAAAAAATCTATCTTTACTAATAATAAAGCTGAAAGTCTCTCTGTCTGGATCTCTGTCTGTCTGTCAGGATCTCTGTGACGCCATAGCGCCTAAACCGTTCGACCGATTTTCATAAAGTTTGGCACAGAATTAATTTATAGCATGGGGGTGTGCACCTCTAAGCGATTTTTCGAAAACTCGATTTTGTTCTTTTTCTATTCCAATTTTAAGAAAAATGTTCCGAGCAAATTTTCACAACGTGAAAGAGTAAATGCAATTATTAATAAATTATCATAACGTGGAATCGTATCATGGGCAAGTAAATGAACATAGCGAATTGGCGAGAAATTCATCATCCATTATTTGTAAATATACAGGCGAACCAAAGGACCTTATAATTTTCTACTATGGGCAAAGCCGTGTGTTAAAATATAAGTAGATATTTAACAAATGCAATTGAAAATTCTTAAATCTAAACAATTTATTATTTTCAGCTTATACCGAAAATACCGGTATTTTACCTCAGCAAGTACCGGTATCACAAAATTGCAAATTTGCTCAAAATACCGGTATTCGGTATACCGGTATTGCAATCCCTAGTTAAGGATAACGGAAGGACAAGAAGTCCAAAACAATTAAACTTGGAAAATTTCAACTTACAATCAATTATTTGGCTAATACAGCAGTGTGAAACAATGATACCTAACGCCTGAGCCAAACTGTTACAATTCTGAATTCCTTAAAATACTCAATAATTTTATCATAATCCATAGAACATTTATCTTCTTTCTCAGCAAACATGAAGATTCTCCCCACATTATTACGCGCTCTCAAACAAGATTCTTCTATTCCTTCGTCTTCTATATAAAGTATCTGTACAACATTGCTCTTTGTTAATTTCTTTTCCTTACATCCAACTAGCAAAACTTAACCAAATGTTAATGAATCCTTTGGCATATTCTTATGATTTGGTGTTTTTGATTCAGCTGTATCTTCATTTTCAACATTATTTATTGACTTTCAAAGTCAGTCTGTGAAATCTCTTTCAATTTGTCGATGAACTTAGTATATTCAATAACATAACTTGTTACAGGATTCAAATAGTGCATATTTTTTCTGTCAGAATGAAAATGGATATTTTCGTATCCTTTTTTCTTCATCTCTTTCAAAGTTGATCTATGAATTTACTGATCTCTTCCAGTACATTTAACGGTTAAATCAATGTTGTCAACAGTCCTTTCCTGTGACTTGTGGCAACAAATCGGAAAATAGTTTCAATACTGTATTGTTCCAATATAAATTTCTGTTCCAAATGTTTCTGCTTGAATTGGCTTGTCATATTACAAACGTGTCATACCAAAATGATTTTCACATGCTTAGGAGTTTTTAAGTGTACTTTTCATGAGATTTTCATCACATACAATAGAAGAAATAAAATTACGAAACAGTTTTTAAAAAAATTAAATAAAAGTTAAATTTTTAAATAAAAGCACACACAAATTTTTGTACAAATACTACTTATATATGTTTTAAATGTGACAACTAACTTTAAATGATAGTTTGTTTTGTATTAGCATTCTTAAATTTTACCCCGTACCAGCTTATAGTTAAATGTCCTTCCGTTACCGTATTTTTTTGTCCTTCCGTTACCATTAAAAACCATATAAATTAAATCTATATTGAAATTCTAAATATGCCTCCTTGACAAGGGACATAATTCTGCTTTGCATAAAAAACATAAGTTTCTATACACAATCGATGGTACAGTGATGCAAGATTGGAAAAATAAGGATCAAACAAACGAGGAGAAATCTATTTCTAAGAGAAAAACAAATTTAAGTTTGGAAAAACAGCTATTGCAAGAAAATGAACTTAAATCTAGGGAGGGACTTAAGCAGCCAGTAGCGGAGAGGGGAGGATAGTTGCCCCTTTCTGGTTGCGCTCATATATAATAGGAATTTTTAAAGTATACTTACTATCTAAAATATCCTTTTATTTTTTCATTCAATTTAAAAGACATTATCCTCCTATATATAATAGCGAATTCACTGATCGAGTAACGCTCCTGACGTCATTAACAATGAAACTCGCGCCACCGCATTATAATTATGTAATATTTTTACTTCCTTTTACAAAAAAGGAAGTATTGTATTCGCGAAAAAATTTTCACTCAAAAATCGCCCTTAATTTCCATTTTGCTCACCCCCAAATGAATGTTGAGTTTTTTTTTCGATTCGACCACATGCGGAAAAGTGCCTAAGAATGTATAGACACGCGAAATATCCATTTTGACCATCACCGAGGTAATTACAACGACTTTTCTCGTGACGTCTGTATGTATGTGCGTATGTGTGTATGTGCGTATGTGCGTATGTATCTCGCATAACTCAAAAATGGTATGTCCTAGAAAGTTGAAATTTGGTACATAGACTCGTAGTGGGGTCTAGTTGTGCACCTCCTATTTTGGTTGCATTCGGGTGTTTCTAAAGGGGTCTTTTGCACCTTTTTGGGGGGAAATCATTGTTTATTTCGATGCAAACTCAAGTAGTGTTATAATTTGGCGGTCACTTGGCGATATATCGCCAGTCTTTTGGTTGCCAAGTTTTGTCGCCAACTTGGCGAAAAATTTGGCGATTTTTTTTTTTTTTAAATCTGCTTTCAATGTGGCCATTGCTAGTGATATTTAAAGAGTTAGAGAGAGAATCCCATTAAAATTGCAATAATAGGGAAATAGCATTAAATTGGTGTAAAAGGAAGTCATGTGATGCACACATCAGCTCGTTTTGTAATGTTTGACACGCAGGGAAATGCTTTATTATGACGAGGTTGAACTGGATTCGGTAACTTAACTGTTTTACTGGTAAAATTGTCAATTCAGGCGGATGAAGAAACGAAAAAAGGATCAACAATGAACGCTACCTACTGGAGTTTAGGGTTAGTCCACTGGAGTTTGGGTTAAAATTTCAAGCATCAAAATATCACTAAACAGGCCATTGCTTCTTTTAAATGTAAAAACAATTTTCACCCGTCATACCTTGACGGGCGATTTTCTAGTAAATTATAAATTTAAGAAGTTTAGATTCAAACTGTCGCGTATGAATACACGCATCTTTTGTTTTTCAGGCTGAATTTGCGGTCTTAAAATCCGAGTCCGGCATTCCTATAAGAGACAAAGTGAACTCAATGACGATTGGGCCCCGGGGTCCGATGTTGCTGCAGGATTTCGTGTACATTGAAGAAATAGCACATTTCAATAGGTGAGCCTTTTACATTCTTAAATGGTTGTTTTGATGACGCATTTTGAATATGAATAAAAAACGAAAAAAAAGTTCAGAAGAAGAAAAGCTAAACTTTCTTGTTTAACGAAAATGAAAATTTCCTAACCTTACTACGCATTTAAATCACAGAATCAGAGCAGGGTAATTTTTGGAGCTAATTTTTTCAGAAACAAATAAATAAATAACTAAACATTATCAAGAATATTCTAAGAAGTTTTGGAAGTAGGTTGCTCTGATGTTACGAAAATCGCGTAAGTTTTGAGAAAAGTTTCAAAAGTAGCATGTTCAAAAAACTCTAGATAAGCTTGCTCATGCTAAAATTTCACAAAAATAACGGAACAAGGTAACATCGAATTTTGGGCGTCCACATTCTACTGTTAATTAAGAACTGAAACTAGTTTGAGAATGCTTGCTTCAAACTTTCATGCAAGCTATAGTGCTAGTTAAGTAGCGTCAGAGATTGATAAAAATTCCAACAAAAATCAGGTAATAAAGTTTCTAGGCTTATCAAATCACACACAAAAAATAAAATAACTATACAAGCAAAGTTTTTCTTTCTGAATTAGGCTAACTGTATTAAATGGGTTTTCTAGAACAGTAAATAACTTTTTTTAATGCTAGTAAACTGCAGTGAACTATAGAGATAAAAAATTTACTGTACGGTAAGGTCAAGCAGTTTGGACAAGACTTTTCTTTACTAACTAGTGGTACCCACACGGCTTTGCCCGTAATAGAAAAATTAAAAGGTCTTTTGTTTCACCTGTATATTTACAAAAAATGTATGGTGAATTTTCTCGCCGATTGGCTTGTACCCATCTTACGGTTCCACGTTATGATAATTTCGTATCTCGCCAATTGGCTTGTGCCCATGTTGCGGTTCCACGTTATGATAATTTCGTAATTTACTCGTCCACCTTATGATATTTTTTTTCTTAAAATTAGAATAGAAAAAGAACCACATCGAATTTTTGAAAAATCGCTTCGAGGAGCACACCCCCATGCTGCATACTAACTTTGTGCCAAATTTCATGAAAATCGGCCGAACGGTTTAGGCGCTATGCGCGTCACAGACATCCTACAGACATCCAGACATCCTACAGACATCCTCCGGACAGAGAGACTTTCAGCTTTATTATTAGTAACTAGTGGTACCCGCACGGCTTCGCCCGTAATAGAAAAATTAAAAGGTCTTTTGGTTCGCCTGTATTTACAAATAATGTATTGTGAATTTTCTCGTCAATTGGCTTGTACTCATGTTACGGTTACACGTTATGATAATTTCGTAATTTATGATAGTTTTTTTTCTTAAAATTGGAATAAAAAAAGAACCACATCGAATTTTTGAAAAATCGCTTCGAGGTGCACACCCCCATGCTACATACTAACTTCGTGCCGAATTTCATGAAAATCGGCCGAACGGTTTAGGCGCTATGCGCGTCACAGACATCCTACAGACATCCTACAGATATCCTACAGACATCCTCCGGACAGAGAGACATTCAGCTTTATTATTAGTAACTAGTGGCATCCGCACGGCTTCGCCCGTAATAGAAAAATTAAAGGTCTTTTGGTTCGCTTGTATATTTACAAATAATGTATGGTGAATTACAGTTCCACGTTATGATAATTTCGTATCTCGCCAATTGGCTTGTGCCCATGTTACGATTCCACGTTATGATAATTTCGTAATTTATGATAGTTTTTTTCTTAAAATTTGAATAAAAAAAGAACCACATCGAATTTTCGAAAAATCGCTTCGAGGTGCACACCCCCATGCTACATACTAACTTTGTGCCAAATTTCATGAAAATCGGCCGAACGGTTTAAGCGCTATGCGCGTCACAGACATCCTACGGACATCCTACAGACATCCTACAGACATCCTACAGACATCCTACAGACATCCTCCGGACAGAGAGACTTACTGCTTTATTATTAGTAAAGAAGAAGAAGATAATAAAGCTCAAAGACTCTGTCTGGATGTCTGTAGGATGTCTGTGACGCACATAGCGCCTAGACCGTTCGGCCGATTGTCATGAAATTTGGCACAAAGTTAGTTTGTAGCATGGGGATGTGCACCTCGAAGCGATTTTTCGAAAATTCGATTTGTTCCTTTTCTATTTCGATTTTAAGAACATTTTCCGGATCAAAATTATCATAAGATGGACGAGTAAATTACGAAATTATCATGACTTGGAATGGGAGAGCGAATGAACATAGCCAATTGGCGATAAATTCGTCACCCATTATTTGTAAATATACAGGCGAACCGAATGACCTTTTAATTTTCAACTACGGGCAAAGCCGTGCGGGTACCACTAGTTTGTAATGTTTCTGCATAAGATTATTTTTAGTTAAGTATAGCTTTTTCGAAAATTTAACAATCGATACTGTAGAACAAGCTTTAAGAAGCAGTAGGTCATTATCATGGTCTTTTAAAACTACTTTTATTTATTTGTTTTATTTTTGAGAAACCAAGACGATTGCTTATTGAACGTCAGCATTCACTTTGGGCTTGGTACTCAATAGTGTCAAGAGCCTTATAAAATTCGGTTAATAATACAAAAAATAACATTAGTTAACAAAAACTTGGTTACATGAAACGTTTATAGTGTTCCTAAGGTGATTTTTGAAGCTGATTTCAAATATCCACATGGAATTTTCCTATCATCCTCAATTGTTGTGTAATCATAGGTTTTAAGTTATTTATTTTTCCAGTGTTTTCCTATACCACGTAATGATAAAAACTATTCGCAACTCCAACGAACTATAGGGGGCACTGAAGTCACTGTCTAATGGCGAATTGAAAACTAAAACAAACGCACATGGTAACGAAGAAAATGCTAAAAGTGTTGTGATTTTTGTTCGTACGTATGATTTTTTCGCTTTATTCTTTTTAAATTAATTTTCAAAGTCTTGTGGATATTCTGGCCCACGTAGAAAGAAATGAGAATTCAAGAAGCATCACTAAACGTCAAAGATTAATGCAAACTACGTAGTTCGTAGTTCTAAGCAGCTATTTCCACGATGTTAAATTCGATATTTATCAATTCTTGATAAAACTAAATAATAATTGTGGTCTGACAAGAATAACAATTAATGCTAGAAAATTCAATGTGACATTACAAATTGTTATCGAAAGAAGATGATACTTTTTGCCTTGCTTGGCTAGCGCTTATTTTTTTTCCATTTGTAGCTGAGTTATTTCTCTCGAATTCCCGAATCGGATCATTTAAAAATTTTCTGTTTCGATTTTTCTAATTTCTGAGTTACGATTTAATTGTGTCATGTTATGCAAATCATCAACAAAATTCTCACGGATATATGGTGGTAGTTTTCTTTTCAGTTGATTGACCATTATTTCCTTTCACTTATCGAATTCTGTAATCTTACTACCATTTTATTCCACTCATGATAAAAATTAAAAATGGTTTAACTAAAAACGCGAAATCTCGCCAAGGCTACTTTGCTCGCACTATACTAATACGATAACCCTAAACAAATTTGGCGAAACCTTTCTGCTGAGAATAAAAGGAATAAAGTAAATTCTTTCTCGGTTATTCATTTTGTTCTACGATAATATATTCAAGACAATATTTTGCATACTGTCCATTCCAACTAAATGCTGCTGTAAAATATGGTAAGTTAAATTAATTTAAGATTAAAAAAAACCCCATATTCTTACAAATTCATACAAAACAATAAAATTTTTTACGTTGTATAACGTTATCCAAGTTTGTTAATCCAGAATTTTCGCTTTCACCAATTATTAAGGAAATAATGAAAACTAACATTATTTTGAGAAGCTAGAGAATACTACTAAGGGACGAATTAATTTCTGTAGCTGAAAGCAAACTAAGACACATCGATTGCGTTAATAAATACTTAGAACAAAGTGCCTGTGTTTACGTCAACAGACACACGTGGAACGCAACGTGGCAATGTTTTAGTTTCATTTGCAGTTTTGTAAATCACCGCAAGGTAGCGTATTCGAGCGCTGGAGTTCCGAATTGCTTGAGAAAGTTGGAACGAGCTAAACCTCATGCAGAGAAAAAAGATCTCTTTTGAACGTCATAAAATTTTAAGGGATGTGGGGAAACTTTCGTTCCTTTAATTTGCAATTTCGTGAAATTTTCGCTTAAAAAATAATTAGGAAAAAAAAAACTGATTCGAAATTTAAAATAAAAAAAAACCCTAGTGCTAACCCCTGGGGCTCGAAGTGGTCTATTTTTATAGTCAATAAAAGTAAGGTTTTAAAGAAATTCTGGAAAGAAATCTGTGGCGGTCCTTCGTCTAGGAGACCCCATAGCACCTATGCAGCCTTGAAAATTTGTACAAAATTATTTCGAGCCCCGGGGGTGTGCACCTGGGGTTTTATTTTTTAAAATTCGAATTAGATTTTTGGAATTAATTTTTTAAGCTCAAAAATCGCATAAATTGACCATTATTGCCTATTATAGGGGTGAAAAATTACTTTCACATATTAATATTATATATCGTTAGAAAGGGTAGAATTTTCCGCGTTCTACGCAATTTATTCCAATGCTCTAACTTAAATACGGCGGGAGTTATTTGCGTTTTTAGCTCGAACTGTTTTAGGCTTAGTTAAAATTTAAGCGCTACTTTCTTCATTGAATCTATCAGTAAAAAGCGAAGGAATTGTCCCACAGTTTTCTTTTTGACGCCACTGGAAAGCGGCGTCACTCCAGCGGCTATTTTTACTCCAGATCTAACTCGATCAACGGTCAAAAAACTAAGATACTATCTCCGAAGGAAAAAATGTTACAAGCTGTTAAAAATCAAGTTCGAATAATGTCACATTCATTAAATTATTGATGTTTTATTTGGCGTTGCCATAGATACGTCTTTTCGATTCACATCTTTCTTCTCTTTTATTCACAAACTTAAAGGGTTTCGATTTTAACGGAAAATCTTAGGCTCAACTCAATTCAAGTATCCCGCTAAAGAGCAAAATATATTACTAGAGATCACGAATACAAATGCGACTTTTCAAACGTACAAAACTGCAGTTTTTCAATGCTCATCAGCCCCTTATAGTAGGGGAGATAGCGACCGAAATTTTACGACAATATATATAAGGCCAGAATTTTTTTAAATATTAGATTAGTTTACTTAAAAGAAGAAAACGCGAGTCTACCAAAAAGTTATCGTTGCAATAATTAATAAAAAAATTTGCAATATGTTGCAAAAACTTGTGAAATTGTCTTATATATATAAGGCTGAAACTCGGTAATATTATTGATTACGTATAAACATAACGAAAAATATATGTCTACCGCGTCCAAAGCGTTGCCGTGCCGTGTCTACCACCCACGCAAGGTGCGAAAAAATCAGTCAATTTTGACTTAAATATATAAGCCTAAATTTTTTTTAAATAACTGTTTATAATGTATAAAATATAAAAACAAAAGTCTACCAGTTGTGTTATGTTGCAAAGGCATGATAGACGCCACGGAATGTCGACTTCGTACCTCTATGTACCGTTTATCGGGCCGCTAGCGCTCGCTCGAAAAAGTTTGCTTGTCGTCGCGAAATTTCAATAAATAAAGCCGGCTTATTTTTTAATAAATAGTTTACATCCTGTTTTTATTAAAATTTTTAGTCTGCCGTGACTAAGAGGTTAATTAGTCTTTGGTAGACGTTGCTTAAATTATAAAGTAGTTGGAAAAGTATGAATGATTTAATCATATTAAAAAAATAATTTTAACATTGAAACGAAATTAAAAACTATTTTATTAAAATTAAAATTATGTACAAAATTATAGTGAAGTTTATTTTTCATTAATAGTGTCTTGACCTTTTAAATTATGCCTATTTTATTTATTTATTTTTTATGATCAAGTACTTATGAAATAAAATTTTTTGCATCGATCTTACATAACAATAAATTAAAATAATCAAATAAACAGTTCTTTACATATTAATTAACTTTTACTAATAATAAAGCTGAAAGTCTCTCTGTCTGGATGTCCGGAGGATGTCTGTAGGATGTCTGGATCTCTGTGGCGCGCATAGTGCCTAGACCGTTCTGCCGATTTTGATGAAATTTGGCACAAAGTTAGTTTGTAGCATGGGAATGTGCACCTCGAAGCGATTTTTCGAAAATTAGATGTGATTCTTTTTCTATTCCAATTTTAAGAACAAAATCATCATAAGATGGACGAGTAAATTACGAAATTATCATAACGTGGAACCGTAACATGGGCACAAGCGAATTGGCGAGATACGAAATTATCATAACGTGGAACTGTAACATGGGTACAAGCCAATTGACGAGAAAATTCACCATACATTCTTTGTAAATATACAGGCGAACCAAAAGACCTTTTAGTTTTTCAATTACGGGCAAAGCCGTGCGGTTACCACTTGTAACCTATAAAACTGTAGCAAGGAACATAATTTTATTTAAATGAACTATTCATCAGGTGCATCGCCGCTCACATCTGACTCGCCCAAATAATTTTCGTTTTCGCTTTCGTTGCTGAATTTATATTCAAAATGTCTTATTTTCAATTTAGCATCATTGTCAGTTCAATAATCATCATCACTGTGAATGTCGGTACTATTATTAGCTGTCTCGGTAAAATCATCAGTTATCAATATCTGTAATAGAAAACAATTGATAAAAAAAAGAAAGAGTTTTATTAAAAGCCAAGTCTGGTTGGAAAAAAAAAAAGATTACCTGAGGCAGAAGGCTAAGCTTCGAATGTAACATCTTTTATTGCTTGCGGTAATTGTTTTCAGTAAACCATTTAAAAACTTTTCATCTGTCCTCAATTTTCCACCCACAATCAAGAGGTGATAAGCTTTTAAATGAAAATTTGTCCAAATTTGCGAAATGCAAGCTGTTCTGAGGAAATGTTCACGAAGTTCAGACTAACATAGGATTAAGGATGACGGATCAAAACTCTTCACGTTCACGAGAATTACTTTATCTTTTTTCAAAAATTTTATAAACTTTTAAGAACGTAATGGTTCTTGCATCATTAATTGTTTCCATTTTATTTTGTCTGTACATTCGGCGCACAACTCTTCGGAAATTTCGAGTTGTATTCCAATTTGTGACATGCATTTTACATTGTGCGATGGCTGATACTTACTCAAATTTGTTAATGCTCCTGTGAATCCTTAGACTTTGTAAATAGAACGTAAGGCCGAACCTTTCCTTTTCGGAAAAAAGTCGGATTTTGATCGCAATCAGTCATTGCGTGTAAAGCAACCAAGGCGGAACAAATGGTTTCTCCTAAATTCTTGTCAAGTTCAGAGACATTGATACATCTTAATGATTTTCCAACGCCAACTTCCATCCAGACCTTTATTTAAGAATTCAAAAACTTCATGTTAGCCAATATTATAACTAATACATCAGTATCTGAACATTGTAGGTGGACGTCATATCGAGGCTGCAGCTCTTCAAAAATTACAAAGATGGTAAATCATTTTTGTGTCGGATTCTTCGCGGTCTGGGGCACGATTGAGTATGATCTACTATTTTTACAACTTTTCTGTTGATGGTTTCAAATCTATAACACTGTTTGTAGTTAATATACACAAATTTATCTTCAAAATAAGTCGCTTTGTTATCTCGTTCCCAGTTTTTTAATAAATATTCTGGCAAATCTTCTTTAAAAGTAATATTTTTTAATTGATTCAAAAAGTCAGAGGGACGTGTTGCAGAGTCTCCTATCGGAATTTTTTGACCTCTGTGAGTTCCGCTTAATATATCGTCGCCTCAGAACAACAGTAAGATATCTTAGTGTTATTTCTGGGATTAGATATCTTACTGTTGCTCTGGGGCGACGATATGTTCGTTATCTTTTATGGAAGGAAACGGGGAACGTGTCGAAAACAATTACTACGAATACTGCTGAACATACTTAATAATTTTCTCAATATCATAGCATAAGATGATGGAATTTCTTTCATTAGATATAATAAAAAGAATACATCATAGATAAGACATTTTGGTTGTTCAGAATTGATGTTTTTTAAGCATTTTTATTACACTTGGCCTGATTGTCATGGCGTAATCTGAGGCGTGCTTTTGCTTATATTTCAGCTACTAGATCACTAAGAGACTTCTGGTTTTTACTAAATTATTTGCTTAATCTTAAGGTACAACTTAAGGCTGAAAATTTGAAATTCTGAAGTAACATCATTATTTCGGTTAGGATGGAAAATAGCAAATTTGATGTAATTTCCCCATTAAATGTTTAAATATAAAATCCATTGTTACAAATTTTGTTGCCTTGCAAATGTAATGTTAATAGTAATCATAATGAAAATTTTGAATCAAGTCCTCTCTGGAGCAAGAATGAAATTTATTCACAGTCGTTGCTTTCTTAGGGTTTTTATCCTCATCTATTCATCTATGTCAATAATCGATAACAGTACTAAGTAAAAAGACGTATTAGGATCTTTATCCCAAGTTACTTATATGTTGTGAACCATTCTTTTGCGTATACTCAGCAACTAGACTACTTACAGACTACAGAATTTTATTAAATGATTTGTTTAACCTTAAGGTACAACTTAACGCTAAAAAATCAAATTCTAAAGTAAAATTTTGTTTGAAAACGAAAAACTTGAAAATAACAGATTTTTTTAAAAAAATAACAAGCACTTTTCATAATGCACTCAAAAGGACAAAAAAATTGTCCTTTCTGACCCAGAAAAGTTAAAGTGTTCCTGTAGTTTTTAATTCTTTTAAGAAAAATATTTCACAAACGAAGAAAAGTGCGCTCAAGTCATTTTAAACCAAACTTTCCCATTAAGGAAAAAAAATGCGTGTTTCAACACTCAAATTTATGATTGAAAGCTAGATAATGGTAAAACATTCTCTACATGACTAAAACCGCACTTTTCTTCGTTTTTGGGGTCATTTTCTTGGAAATTTTTGAAAACTACAGAAATTCTTAAATTGTCCTTTCTGACCCAGGAAAGTTATTTTGTCCTTCTGAGTGCATTATGAAAAATGCTTATTATTTAAAAAAAAAATCTGTTATTTTCTAGTAAATGCAGTAAGGCAGATTTTCAGTTCTGCAGATGGCTATTATCTGTTGATCCAATTTAACATATGCTAAAGAAATATAAACATCAGCAGCAATGCTATCGCCGCGAAGCACTGGATCAAGTTTGCTCCAAAATGGCGGATGCGTCAGCTCCTTCACTATAAGGGCCGTACTCAGGCCCAGGCCCCAGACCCAAGGTTATTAAAAGCGTGTCCTTCCCCTCTTCTTTCTTCGCAGTATATGAATAAACAGCTTCACTTCCCCATTTACAAAATGTATTTGAAAAGGTGGTGATTCAAAATATTTTTGAAGAAGTTAAAATATATATATATATATATATGTAACAAAAGTATGAATATCAATTTAAATATGATAGAAAATTGTAATCATAAAAAAATAATAATTGAAAAATTTCCATTTATAAAGAATGAAAAGATAAAATAATCATACTTTTCCAACTACTTTATAATTTAAGCAACGTCTACCCAAGACTAAGCAACCTCTTAGTCACGGTAGACTAAAAATTTTAATAAAAACAGGATGTAAACTATTTATTAAAACTAGTATGTTGTGGCCATCACGAAACTTTCTTCTATATTTTTCCTTTTTCTGATCCCTCCCCATGCTTGACGAGGAAGCAATATTCCTAACAAAAACAAAATTACACATGCAAAAAAAAATTTTGAAAAAAAAAATAGAACCGACTTCAAAATTGCTCTAAAAAGTGAAAAATAATTTTATTCTTTAAACACCATCGATAATACTTTTAAACATAATTTTTGAAGTTGGCGCAAAAACGATCGATAAAACCATTCACAGCCATAACTCAACTACAAGTATAAATTTAACCACATCCAGTTTCTTCACTACCACATGCATTACGCATTGATGACAGCATATTTGAGTAACGATATAAATGTTTCGTTCCTAAGTTTGGATGATTTTTTGATAAAAATATGAACGAAGCATGGTTACAATGGATTTTACTTTTTGTTTTTGCGCCAACTTCAAAAATTATGTTTAAAAGTATTATCGATGGTGTTTAAAGAATAAAATTATTTTTCACTTTTTAGAGCAATTTTGAAGTCGGTTCTATTTTTTTTTTCAAAATTTTTTTATTTCATTCTTTTTAGTGTAAATGTAGATATTTCAGTAAAAGTAAGAAGTTACCTAGTAAGAAGTGCGGCTCTATATCACTGTATTGCTTTAGAAAAGCCTTTATTCAAAATTATCATTACAATTACTATTAATGTTACAGTTATATGGCACCAAACTTTTATAACAATGAGTTTCATATTGTCGCGTAGATGAAGATAGCGAAGACAATGTGAAAGCCAAATGAAGCGAATACTCGTTAGTCTCAACTCGAGATCTTAATTCAGAACCACGAATGAACGTTACATCTCCTTATATACAACTTGAAAAAGTGCTGGAACTTTCCAGACTTAAAAAGATACAGAAATAAATAGAACATTCGAGAAAATACGGAAAACAGTAGAAACGAAATTTTAGTAAAATTACTTTGTCCTAGTCGGGATTTGAACCCAGGTTGCTCGTGTGGGAGACGAGAATTCTACCACTGAGCCACCGTTATCCACGGATGACAAGTGCGAACTTTGCTACAATATCATTTTAATCATTTAATAGGGAAATTTACTGTTTTTTGCCCATAACTTTTTTTCTAAAGAACAAATATGGTCAAACAAAGTAATGGGACCTAAGTTGAGCCATCCTCTATCCATTAAAAAAAGAATCATCAAAATCGGTTCACTAGGTGAGACGCTATGAGTGGACAAACAAAAAAAAAAAACATACATACGGTATGAACTGATAACCGCCTCCTTTTTGAAGTCGGTTAAAAACTTGACGACCATCCCAATATCTGAATTATTGTAAAAACAAAACAAAGAGCGAAAATTGAAAGTTACTTAATATTTTATTTATTAACAAACATAAGATGGCAACAGTTAAAAATTTTAAATCATTGAGATAATATTTCCGATCATTTCCATACAATTAAAATCACGAGAAATACGCAGACGACAATCTATTACGATTTATCTTTCTTATTGTTGCATTAATAAAACTATTTTTATTCGCAAAAAAAAAAAAAAAAAAATCAACACCTCTTGGAGCGATCGGCGTCAAAATTGAACCAAAGCCTGTTTACATATGGATTCACATATATTCCAAATTTCAACCAGAACATAGCATTACTTCTTGAGATAGGGCACTCAAAATGGAAAAAAAGAACGGGTGATTGCGCTACCCCCTTTTTAGCTGTTGACACAAAAATAAAATCAGTTCTTATACCCACTAAGGGCTACTTGCCGATAAATTTTTCTTTCATTCCGTTCATTATTTCTTGAGATACAGCAGTCACAATTGACGACAAAAAACGTTCTATAGCTCAACCCCCGTTTGAGTTATTGACACCAAAATTGAATCAGCACCTGTTCCTGTTAATACCAACATATGGACCAAATTTTGTTTGATTCCGCCAGTTACTTCCTGAGGAATAGCAAGCACGCGTAACTCGAAAAACGTCCCATTGCTCCACCCCCCTTGGAGGAATTCGCGCCAAAAACTAATGGGCACAAGTTCACATAGGGGCACATATGTGTACTAAATTTCGTTCGATTTCATGCGGTAGTTTTTGTTGTAGAGCGGCCACAAAAAACTGGTCACACACAGACGTGACACACATACATACACACACACATACACACACACACACACAGACAGACAGACATTTTCCAAAAATGGTCGAAATGGACTCAGCACACCTCAAAACGTTCGAATCCGTCAAAATTCGAAATTCGAAAATTTGCACGAATCCAATCTTCTATATATTAGATATAGAAGAAAGTAATAAATAAATCAGCTTTATTTATTGAAATTTCGCGACGACAAGCAAACTTTTTCGAGCGAGCGCTAGCGGCCCGATAAACGGTACATAGAGGTACGAGGTCGACATTCCGTGGCGTCTATCATGCCTTTGCAACATAACACAACTGGTAGACTTTTGTTTTTATATTTTATACATTATAAACAGTTATTTAAAAAAAATTTAGGCTTATATATTTAAGTCAAAATTGACTGATTTTTTCGCACCTTGCGTGGGTGGTAGACACGGTACGGCAACGCTTCGGACGCGGTAGACATATATTTTTCGTTATGTTTATACGTAATCAATAATATTACCGAGTTTCAGCCTTATATATATAAGACAATTTCACAAGTTTTTGCAACATATTGCAAATTTTTTTATTAATTATTGCAACGATAACTTTTTGGTAGACTCGCGTTTTCTTCTTTTAAGTGAACCAATCTAATATTTAAAAAAATTCTGGCCTTATATAAATAATGTATTAAAAACTGTCGCTATCTCCCCTACTATTAGCCTTTACGGCTCTGCAAGTTGGTACAAGTTATTTTGAAACCCGGGGAAGGGGGGCTCTTTGTTCCAAAGGGAGCTCATAATGCGTTTTCAATCTGTTTCTTTCGACAAGGCTTCACTTGATACGCGTCTTATCAGGCTCAGTCATTTCAATAAAAGTTGTAGTATGAAAATAATCAATCAAACAAAAAACCTGGTCAGACGCTAGCGACATCTGTTGGATTTTGTGGCAATTTTTAACTATATAAACAACTTAATAAGTTTATTTTTAAAGAGAATGGGTATTCAAAATTGAGTTGAAAAGTATTTTTGTTATTTTAAAAGCGGATTTTTTCTTCCTGAGGAAAAGTGTTTGTAAAGATATTTCAAGTAAAAAGTGAAAAAATATGAAACTTTTGTTTTCAAGAAAATTTAAGTTTTGTAACAAAATCACATGAATATATGCCGAGAAAGATGTTTATCTAGTTAAATCAATGTAAATTCGGTGTATGAAAATTTTTGTGATAAACTGTTCCAACTTTTCGCAATGAAGCATTTTCAAAATTATTTGAGTAATGTAACTGCAAACCTTCAATAAATATAAATAGGAGTTAGCATTTATTGCAATTTATTCATTAGATAACAATTCAAACGAGCTTAAAAAGAAGTTTGCAGTTTGAAAACGTATGTGAATAAAATGTTTTGGGAATACTGTTGTTTTTTTTAGTTTTTTTTTTTTTTTTTGGGGGGGGGGGTTAATTTCTGCTTCCAATTAATAAAAAACAAATATTGGAAATTTGGTTTTGAATGACATTATGCATAATATTATAAAATTAATCATTACACTTTATGGACGAAACCATACTGTTTATTAAACATATGAACTATGCTCCATAATTTGTATCAAGAAAAAATATTTTTTTTTTGTTTTATTATGCAAAAATTAAATATATATGCTTCATCAAGCACAACTGATAAATATATTTGTCAGTTAAAAGAGAAAAGAAATGCAAGTAGCGATTGTTTCTCATAATTATTACTAATACAGGCAACGGCGGATATTTTTTGTTAGTTGATAAATATATTTATGGAAACCTTCAAAAAAGCTTTTAGTAATTTTTTTTCTTACTTTAAAGTTTGATTCAAAATTAGTTATTTTTTAGGACATATTCTGAAAATGGTGAATAGCTAAATTTGATATCTTTATTTTTTCACAATAAGAACTAATAAAATGCAAAAAAAAAAAAAAAAAAAAAAAAAAAAAAAAAAAAGCATAGAAATACAATTATTTTAAAGACAATTTTGTAGAAAACATATCGAATAAAAATTTTGCCATGAAACTGATCGTTAGTACCGATCATTATACATTACAATTTATATCATTAGGGAGTACGTTGTATGTTAAAGAACCAGAAATTGAAATCATTTAAAAGTACCTTGAAACAATGAATTCACCAGAAGAAACATGCCAATAAAAATTGCAAAAAATGATAAGATGGTAGCTTTAAGATTTTAATAAACCTAAATTCCAGCCTTTGAAAAAATAATAATAAAAATTCCTTCTAATTTTTTTTAGAATAAAACTTTTGCTTGTTGAAAAAATAAATAAATAAAAGTAATAATAACAGTTAAAAAATAAAAACAAATCTGTTAAAAAGGTAAACGGTATTCCAATGTTTACGCATTGTGAGGAAATTTAAAGGGGAGAAATTTCGCCACATTAATAAATTATGCAACAAAAAAAATATAAAAAAATCCACGAACTTTTGAATTATTTGCTAAAAATCAAATTTCGAAAAAAAAAAAGCCTTTAAGTAGCATAAAAAGTGACATTAAAATGTAAAAAAAAAATATTGGAAAATTAAATTAAGCTATTAAGTAGTCCTCTAAATCAAAACTAAACAGTATTAGCTAGAACAGAAGCTACCGCGTTACTGTATTCAGCCAAAGATCAATTAAACTGTAAAATAATTCGCCAAATAAATGTATCAGTTAATTTAAAAACAATAAAAGTTCAATCAAAATATCAGGAGAACAAACATTGGCGGCAGCAATTTTAGCAACAGAAAATATTTTCGCCAACTTCTCATGTTCCGCGAGGAGATAATTCTCCATTGATTTTAATATGAATATTAAATGGCAAGAAACATAATGCTGTCAAATTTTGTGACGCCAAAGGATTACATATGTGTGCGTCACGATGTTTTTCAAATCTTGGCGATTATTTTTCATTTTCTTTGTTGCCCCCGTATTTGGTTTTTTGGTTTCAATAAAATGAAGCTTTTATTGTTGTCAAATATAGTTTGTTCAGCGGATTTTTTTTAAATATTTTACTGAAACTTTTAATGCCGTTTCCTGGGAGGATTATTGAAACTTTTAATAAATATATAGGTAATAAAACTATACATGTAATAAAACTTTAAATGCTTCCGATGGTCTAATTTATTTAGACATCCGTATTTCGTCAAGGTAAAGAGAAAACTCACCAAGCCAAGCGACGTACCTATAACGAAATAATATCAAAAGAGAAAATATGTATTGCAGTCTTACCTATATGGTGAGAGTAAAACAATTTTGTCGAAATCTAGACGATTGAGCCATTAAATACCTTCTTTAAATATGCAGTAAAATACTACATAATTTATAAACAGCAAGGTTTCCTTCTTAGACATTTTTTTTTTAAATTAGAGAAATAGTAATGTTTGAACCCTTCTCGATATCAACTCACATTAAATGTCTCAAAAACTTGATACGTAATCCCTGGGCCTGGTATTACTAAAAGTGAGGTCCAAGGCCCACAATGCTTTGGAGTCCCCTGTGCTTCAGGGATGCATTTTCCCAGAAGTGAACGCCAATGAGAAATAGTTGAATTCTAAGTAGGGACCAGTTTTACCTGAAACGAAAAAAAAAAAAAAAACCCTGACAAACAGAACTGATACGCCGTTCCGGCATCAATTCGCCCTGTACTACTCATTGGTTAACCATATCAATGAAATTTTACGTTAAAGATAGAAAATACGTCCTGTTTCGCAGCAGAAATAATACGCATTAATATGTTAACTAATGCAAACAAAGGATCGCCCGGTTATACTACAGCGCACTCTTGCAGGCAAGTCGGCGCCTTTGATCTTTTGAGAAATGACTGAGCCTAAGACGCGCATCGAGTGAAGCCTTGCTTTCGAATTGACGATTTAAATCTTTGCGAATCAAATCATCACCGTACTAGAGTCAATGCCTGTTAACTGGCAACGATACATTTGATGACGTAAGTACAGATCGGCCAGTTTACTTTTAAAATTTCTCTTTAGTACAACGAAAATCATTTTGGTCCATAAATGTGTCGTCTAACTTCGCAAGGGTTTCTTTTTCGTTTCCAAAGGAGAACAAAAAACGTCATTTTTGCCGCGGATCTATACGAAGTGATCCATTGAATGCTTGATTTGGGAAATATTGCTAATTAGTTAGATCATAATAACATAAGACAACTTTGAATCCGTTTCATAAATGCGGTTGCAGCAGACTGTAAATGAGTCTCATGGCTCCACATAAGTTTTGTAGCATTGTAAATGATTATTTTTATGATGAATTGCCGAATGAGATGCGCATAAGTAATCTGTCTCATCTTATTGATGTTTTACTCAAGTACAAGTACATTTAATGATCACAAATAAAATGCGATTCTGTGTTACCACCAAAATTAAAAAAACTTTGGAAGTACTTTGGAAGTGTTCATATAGGAGTAAAAACTTGCCAATATCGACGATGTTATCACTCAATGAGCATAATTTCGATTTTTTCCCTAGTCAACAGTCTTTGAACTAATTTAATTCTAAAGTAAGTAAAAGAAAGTTTTAGCTAACGAAACCTGTATTGTATTTTGAGAAGTTGTTGCTGTTGCTATGTCTAATAAGTCTTAGAAACGATAGTTTCTGACACTGCAGAAGCAGCCTTAAGATTTGTTTAATTTATTTGGCGATTTATTTCAGAAGAAACATTCACGGTTTTCATTTAGCTTGTTTTTTGTTTGGTGAACAATTTTCTTTTTAATAGCTTAATTCAATCATTAGGCGAACTACTTTTTATTTTAATGCATTTATTCTTATTTAATAGTTCGTTTTATTATAAGTTCATTAATAAGCAAAATAATGCATGGTATCGCCAAAAAAAGTAATTTCATTGTAAGTTTAATCAAACTTGGCAACAGTAAATAAAATGAAAAATAATCGCCAAGACAAAAAATATGGCTTTAGAAACTGTACTTCTGCTACACTAATGCCTGCAATACCTTTACGATACATATTTTCTGTATAAATATATATGTAGTATACTTATAATTTTGAAATTTGAAGATTTTCCGTTTTCCTTTTAATAAAAAGTAAGAAATGTTTGCTTTTGATTTTATTGCTTGTACATTCAAACTTTTTATTTTAAAGAAGTAAATCTTTCTACCTTTCTTGAAAAGTTAAATGTTCATAATACCTTCCTTATCAAAAGAAAGGTCATTTTCAGGGCCGAATACTTTATCCTGTGTTGAAGGTGAAGACGTGAAAAGCAATACTGTGTCAAATGACGCACTATAACAAAAACATACCGCCATATAAGTTGCATCATTAATTAATATTAAAAGTTTCATAGAAATGTCAAACTCCGAAAAAGAGGAGCAAACATAAACGATATTTTCTTGTTTCGCGAAGGAAGAAAATAAACAAGTTGCCAAGTAAAGTGACGCACCTATAATAAAAAAGACTTTTTGGCGTATTATTATTGATGGATTTTTTAATGTTGGTTTGTTTGTTTTCAGGATTATTTTAATCAACTTTTTATGTTATTTAATAAATTAGTTTTTATTTGGCGGAGTTTAAAAGCTTAATTTTATTGTCTGGCGGATTTTTTTCATTGTAATGGAGAAATTAGTCACATTTTATTGCTTGATTTATTAAAATTAAAAAAAAAAAAATGATAGCACATCAAAACAGTCAAATGAAAGCAATAAGCAATCGTGATTGCTCAAAAATTAATTTGAATTTTGACATCTTGAATTCAATTATGTTTTTCGCAATCACAAGTGTGTGAGTGTATGTAGGCGTGTGTGTTTATGTGTGTGTGGGGGGGGGATTATGTGTTTGTGTGTAGGGGGAAAAGTGTAGGCATGTGTGTTTGTGTCAGCGTGCAGGTATGAATGTGTGGGTAGTTGCGTGTATGAGTGTTTGTGTGTGTGTAGGGGGGGGGGGGAATGTGTATATGTGTGTAAGCATATGTGTTTGTGTCTGTGTGCAGGCATGAGTGTGTGGGTAGTTGTGTGTAGGCGTGTGTGTATGTGTAGGTGCCTGTATGTTGCTTGTGTGTGTATGTGTTTGAGTGTGTGTTTGTGTATGTGTGTGTAGGTGTATGTATGTGTGTAGGTGTATGCATGTGTATATAGGTGTATGTATGTGTGTGTAGGTGTATGTATGTGTGTGTAGGTGTATGTATGTGTGTGTATGTGTTTGTGTGTGTGTACGTGCGTGTAAGTGCAGGATATGGATGCAACCTGGAGACGGTTTTCGCTAGAGGAGCAGCATCGTGAGGCGGCCGGTCGACGGTGGTGCTGCAGAGGGTGCTGGTGGAAAAATAAAATCAAAGGACATCATTACAGTCAAATGAAAGCAATAAGCAATCGTGATTGCTCAAAAAAAAAAAAAAAAAAAAAAAACGTACATAGATTTGCCATTGCCAAATTAGTTTCCATGTAATTTAGGCTAATAATTGTAATAATTGAAGCAAAGAATAACATCAAAAATTCTCGCCAAGATATAAGTTGCGTCAAAGAAAATCACTCTAAAATTTTCAATAATTTAGTTTTTTTTTTGTTATTTTGCGAAAACATCGCCTTCTACGGATTTTGAATCCAACTTTAATTTTCTGTTTTTAAACATCAAATACTTCGAGATTAAATGAAGCAGTGATATGAAAAATTAAACTTGCAAGCAAGGATTTCCGTAACACAGTAGTATGGCCACTCTTTGGTATGACTGACGATCGGATGATGCATGATAACGTCATTTTTCAGTTCACAGGCATTGACTCGAGTGTGGTGGTGATCAAATAAGATTGCGAAGCAATCTTCGGGGGTTGGTGAGCATTAACGAGCAGGGGGCAGAGCCCCCTTGTTGTGTACGAAATTTCATGGCTGTAGGTGCTATGGGCTCTCCTGGACGCAGGCCGCCACAGACATCCTTTCACAATTTCGTTGATGTTACTTTTTTTATTATATAGAGTTAGTATTTCTTCATTTGTACTCCAGTTTTACATTTTTCACAGTAAATATATATTGATAATGTTCAACATCTTCAAAATCATGTTCAAAATTTGCAAATTAGGGAGCGGATACCGGATCGAGTGGTGCACGGGAAAGGGAACGGCGCCTTCGGTTACTTCGAAGTCACCGACGACATAACTCGATACACTAGGGCGAAGCTCTTCAACAGGTTGGGGAAGAGAACATCCATTGCAGTCCGGTTCTCCATTGCAAGTGAGTTGCATGCTTTGAAATCGCATTTATTGCCGTCATAAACACTTTGTTTTCATACACAGCGCTCGGGTAGCGGGTTCTCTCCTGGCCGGTCAAAGAGCTCCCGTGAATGCAACTTTTGACTGGTGCACGTTAAATCTCGTGGTAACAAAGCCCTCTACTTTCAAATTACAAATCAATAACCCTGGGAGTGCTAAATTAGGTAGGTTTTGATCGGCACTCAAATATATGCTATGCAGATCATGTGGACGACATTTTTGCAGAAAAATGTATTTTTAAATTAAGCTATCAGATGGCGCTTTAACTATGCAAAACGAAAGGATGACCATTAAAAATTCAAGGAATAATGGAATATTTTATTTATTTACCCACTTTTGTTCTCTATGTGTAGTGTGCACATCTTGCTGGTCAGCAATATGCTGAAAGCGTGCCACTGCTATGCTCTGAAACTACTGCTGTAAGAACTCACAACGATTGAACACAACATTATGGATATGCTGTGTTGTGTTCATCATGAGCGTCTCCTCAATGTCCAATCTCTTTGTACAAAGAATCTCTACTTTTAAACTGTATCCTTGTGACCAATTTGACCCCAGCACGAATAATGGCGAGTTCAACAGCCAAGGAAATGAGTCGCAAAGTTGCAACATAACGTGTGCAGATGGCCAGTTTCTTATCTCGTGCATACTGAAAAATAAAATTTACTTGTAGTGTTGCTCTAAAAATTTCTATTATTTCATTTATAACTCTCATAAAACATTTTAATGTACCCCTAAAAATGATAACTCAAAATAGAAACCAACACAAAGCAGCATTCTACAAGTCGCGTTCACAAGTTGTGATACAAATATGATTTAATCAAGAAACTTTTGAAACATATTCCAACATTATTCTGAACACGTATGCCACACATAACTTTTAACTATTCTAACGATGATTTCATTGCGTGCAACAGATGCTGAAGTGGGCTCTCCGGACGCAGTCAGAGACATTCGTGGAATGTCCGTCAAGTTCTACACCGAGGAAGGAAACTGGGATCTTTTGGGACTCAGCGTTCCCATATTCCCAGTTAGAGATCCGCTTTTGTTCCCGAGTGTAAGCAGAGTCCTGGGAGCGGATCCGGTGTCTCACTTGAGGGTAAGATTTTTCATCCTTCCTTGTCTAACATTAATGTAATGAGCTTATTTTCTTGTTCTTTCAGAATATCTATTTTACGATTCTTCTACTTGAAGCGAACCAGCTTTACAACTGTCACATATTAGCGGATTGGGCGTTGTGCCACCGTTAACATCACAGGAAAGATTTACATCGCAAAAGTCCCTTTAACTGTGTTCATATGGCGCACTTGTAACTGTTTGTTTGTTTCCCGCTTATTACCACATTCCTGTTTTTTTATTATTATTATTTTTTTTTTTTACAATAGCATGCGGAGCTAGTTGCTATTTGCTTTCGACTGGAGTTTTTGCGAGTTTCTATCTAAAATGCAATTAGCGAACTTGTTCACGTCGCCTGGTAAAACTAATTTTACGAAAAACCACCTCTTTTCGCTTAAGGAAGATTTTTTTTTCTTTCCACAGAACTTCAACTAAAGTTCTGTGGGTTATAAAAATGCCTTTTGACTAAGCGGGTACTTGAAACCAATCAAAACTCCAGTTGAAAGCAGGAAGCTAGTAGATTCGAATATTATACTTAAACACTGGGATATGGTAATAAGCTGTTTACGAGCAGATTAGAAGAGCGCCCTTTGAATATGGCTGAAAGGAAAGAAAATATATCCGAGAGCACTCGAGCATGGCGGAAGTCAAACCCACCATTACGCCCACGCCCCCACTCAGGCAGCTGCCGGAGCAATGCATTTGACTTTTCAACCTCTGAGCTTCGTTTTCAATTTCTTTTTTCTCTTCTTATACGGGGCCGTGGTAGCCCGATCGGTAGAGTGTTGGACTCGGGGCCGGAGGGTCCTGGGTTCGAACCTCGATGGTCGAAGATCCACCGTCGTCATTAAAGGGGACTGGGAGACGTTAAATATGCTCGTGGTCTCAATGTCCTCCAAGTGCAACGATACCTCTGGGGGTGCTAGCACCAGGTAGCTATTAGCTCCTGGTCTAGTTCTAAATTCTCATTAACTGCTCGATCCGGTGATGGTGCTGCCATCTATCAGTATAAAAAAATAATGGAGGCAAGGCACTTAGTATGCAGTCCTCGACATAAATACAGTTGTAGTCAGTTGTGACTCGGAATCGAATAACCAGCTGAATGGGTGGTATTCGAGAAAATTTAGTAAAGTTATAATACTGAGTAAGTACTTATGTGTAGGTCTTCTTTTGAGGTCTTCTCTCTGTAAAAATTAAGTTAATTTTTCTCCTGCTGATGATCCCACCTGATGATACTTTTTGGTTAAAGAGAAGCATTGCAATTCTGTGCCAAGTGCCACCAAGAGGTTATTTGATAAAATCGAGAATGAATTTCTCATCTTGCCGAAAAGTATGTACTGATGAAGAAGCACATTTTTGAGGCAGAGAGAAACGAAGGAATGTAGTAGACATTTTAAAGTTTGCGTGCGAAATTCAAATTCTAGGCAGGCTATCCACTTTAATCGAAAGGTTTTCCTGAGTTCCACAATATAGCATCACCTTTCAGTGGTCATATTCTTTACCTAAAACATTTGGGAGTTTCTCCTTCTATTTTTGCTAGCTGTCTCCAAAACTTTAATTTTGGCGCTCACACCTCTTTGCTTCTAAACTCTTCACTTAGTATTGTCACTTGGTAAAATATTCCTAGTAGATTCACCTTTTCTCATGAAAAGTACTCTACAGGGGGAACTACTATGAAATACTATGTAGAGTGAATGCCAATAAAACGCATTTTGTATTTGTACAACGTATATATATATTTTAAAACTGCGTTAACAATAGAAAAAGGTTCTGATTGCATTTTTGCGTCAATTTTACACTTACGAGAATAGAAATAAAGAGAGAGCGAGTTAAAAAGAAAATATTTGGTACATCTTAAAACATTGTCCACAGCAAACAAAATGTGTCAAAACAGACTTGTTTACAGAACAAAGTGGGTCAAATAAAAAAACTAAATGCGAATCAATTATATTTTGTCTCTTTATCAGCAAATTTCAGAGGCCTTTTGGGATTTCCTCACACTGCGGCCAGAGGTGACGGGGGCAGCGGTCTTGCTCCTTAGTGACCGAGGGATACCACAGAGCTACCGGAATATGGACGCATTTGCAGTTAACACCTTTAAAATGGTCAACGCCACTGGCAACGCTGTATTCTGCAAATTCTCTTGGTTGGTAAGTACATAGTATCTTGTTAATTATCTATAAGTCATAACTTTATATATTAACTGGCGGTGCCCGCACGGCTTTGTCCGTAGTAGAAAATTAAAAGGTCTTTTGGTTCGCCTGTATTTTACAAATTATGGATGATGAATTTCTCGCCAATTTGGTATGTTAATTTGCTCACCCATGTTACGTTTCCACGTTATGATAATTTGGTAATTTAGTTGTCCACGTTATGATAATTTGCTTGGTAAAATGATCTTAAAATTGGAATAGAAAAAGAACAAAATCAATTTTTCGAAATATCGCTTCGAGGTGCATCTCCCTATTACGAACTAATTTTGTGCCAAATTTCATGAAAATCGGCAGAACGGTCTAGGCGCTATGCGTAACAGAAATCCAGAGGTCCAGATATTCAGAGACACAGACATTCAGTTTTATTATTAACTAGCAGTACCCGCACAACGATGCCCGTGTTGAAAATTTAATAGTGCTCCGTTGAATAAAAAAAAATGACGCCCCCTCCCCCTCTGATGTGAAATGATCATTTTTCTTTGTATAAAATGCGTACTCACCTTTTCAAAAAAAAAAAAAAAAAAACCCCTATCTAAGTTTCTTCAAAATTTAAAACTTTTCTTCAAATGATTAAATTAGATTTACATTTGCTTTAAAACTCTATTTAGAGAGTGAAGCGGTTTTTACTGCAGTATAAAATATTTCGTCAAATAAACGAAAAAAGACATCAAATAATATCCTTCAAATGTAAAAATAAATCCATAACTCTTCTGTTTATCGCCAAACTTGTCCAGCAACCACGCTATCATAATCCATCCGTCTAACTAAAAAAAAAAAATGCCGTGGATCATTCAAAAATCATCGTCAGAAAAAAAGAAAATGTCGTACATTTCACTCGGATAATAAATTACTTTTAAATGAAAAAAAAAAACCGCCTTCAAAAAATACCCAGGAACTGCAAAGCAAAAAATAACTGATTACACTTACATTCTATTTCCTATCCAAACATACAAATTAAATTGATTTTACAATTCCAGTACAAAAATCAACTAAACTAAACACCGAATTATAAAATAAACACTGATTTAAATTGCTATACGATGAATTATTTTAAATACCTAACTAATTATATACGATCTCTTAATTAAACAACTACATAACGTAAATGACAACCCACCGAATCCTGAATTAAACACTAATTTAACTATACGCGAAATTAGTCTTTAAAACTAAACCTACTCAGTTACGTTAGGTAGTAGTTTATAGGAGGCCCCGACTTCAAATGGTTATTAAAAATTAAGAGATCGTATATATAATTAGTTAGGAATTTAAAATAATTCATCGTATAGTAATTTAAATCAGTGTTTATTTTATAATTCGGTGTTTAGTTTAGTTGATTTTTGTACTGGAATTGTAAAATCAATTTAATTTTTATGTTTGGGTAGGAAATAGAATGTAAGTGTAATCAGTTTTTTTTTTTTTTTGCTTTTCAGTTCCTGGGTATTTTTTGAAGGCGTTATTTTTTTAATTTAAAAGCAATTTATTTTTTGCTTTTTAGTGGTGTAAATAACACGGCGAGCGTCTCGGCGACTTCCGACGACTGTGAAGAAAGGCTTTTTCAAATGTGTACTTATGTACAAAAAAAATTGACTTCATCATTTGTTCAACTTTATCAATGTTTGCTTTCCGAAAGCAAATGCACAAGTTACTTAAAAAAAAAAAAAAAAAAAAAAAAAAAAAAAAAACGAAATTGCTTTAAGTTTAAATTTGTAAAATTGTAAATTTTAGAATTGTAATATTGTAAATTGTAATTTATGTTTCGCAATTAGTATCATGTAACTCGTGATAAAAGTCGCATGCTTCTTCCCATGGCCCCATTATAGATGAAGATTAAAAATTCCACTAGAATGAATTTTGTGTTTGCTTCAGAGAATCCTTAATTCAAAATTTTCATTATTTCTCTTAAATATCTCTTAATAATATATATTTTTAGTGCTTTCTTTAACTATAGGTAAAGAAAGTATAAACATTTGTTTTATGGCCTTTGTTTATCAATGGGTTTTATATCTAATCGTTTGTGAGGGAAATTGCATGAAATTTATTGTTTTACCCTCAACTTTTCGCTAAAGAACAAATAGGGTAAATCAAAGATTTGGAACCTAAGTTAGACCACTCCTAAACAAAAACACCGCTAAACAAAAAAAAAAAAAAAAAAAGCAGAAAAACGGGTTCACTAAGTGAGACGATATACAAAGTTAATAAAGTACAAACCGATTTAAATGTAAGTATGTTATTTGAAGAGTTCCCTTAATTTTATCAAACCTGAACTTGATTAACATTATATCGCCGAGGAACTATGCTGTTTCAAAAAAAAAAAAAAAGACTTTTCCTTATCGGTACAGGCAGGGGCGTGCACAGAAATTTTGCATCCCATCACAAATGACTTTTCCGGGACCCTCTCCATATTGTTTACCTCTATATTTCACCTTTAGTTACAAAAATATTGGGCCCCCTCCAGGTTCGGGCCCGGACCAACAGGAGTCCCTCCCCCCTCCCTGTGCACGCCCCTGGGTACAGGTTTCTTCGAGTATTTATGGAACATTGTACAAAGAAAAAAAAAATGCGATGAGTTCAGAACCTCCTCTTTTTTTTTGAAGCCTGCTAATTAATGTAACCCTAATTTCAAATTGAACTGGTGGCATCGTGAAATAGTAAATCCAGAATATTGGTCAAACTTCAGAAATCACACACAGTTATAATGTATATTATTAAAGAATATAAATTAAATCGTGGGGGAGAGGTGTTCTGTATTCAATTCCCTTCAGTTGAACACCAAATTTATTTAAAAATTGGAGTATTAAATAAAGAACTTTGTATTTTAGTGCCTAAATCAAGTTATATATTAGTAAATAAAATATTAAGGTAATTGATTCAACTATTAAAGTAGCAAAATATATTTAATTTACTGCTTTGCTACGCAGTAATAAATACATTAGTAACACCTATAATAAAAAATTACCATATGCGGCGCAGCGTTGAGAAAATTAATCATCCATGTGCCGCGAGAATTAAATATCGTTCAAGAGAAAACCAAAAGCTTAGGTGTGAAAATACACCGATTACAGCAACGCCACGTGACCATAACGTATGAAATTTAAAGTTTCTTGGATTTCTCCGGGACCCCTTATCAGATCCAGGCCAAATTACAATGGGACCATCTGAAAAGTATACCCTTCCAAACAAACAAACAAAAAAAAAAAATCAAATCGGTCCAGTAGGCTTGGAATGATTCGAAAACACACATAAAAAGCCGCAATACGAAATCATAACCTCCTTTTTTGAAGTAGGTTAAAAACAAATCAAAAGTTTCTTTTATTTCAAAACAAATCGCCAAAACAATGAATTTCATTAACGGTTGCCTTAAAACAATAATCCTAGATTGAACTGCTCAACGCCTAACGCGCCAAGTGACCACGCTACCAGAACCAAGTCCTTTTGCGAGTGAAGCGGATGTTTTTTCTTTAACAATAATAAATGTTTCACCAAACAAACAAAAAGGTATATGAACACATTAACAGTAGCTTTCAAATCTTTGTATATTAAGAGTCGCGTTTCCCAGCTTTGCCCGGTCTACCTTGAGAATAAAAATTGTGTCGAGTGACATATATTCAACAATCAGTTTTAAATAAAAGAAAAAAAAAAAAACACCATGCAAAATTATCCTTTCAAACATTGACGACAGATATTAAAATACTTTTAAGAAATTAAAATGCGAAAGATGGATTTTGAAAGCGTAACCATGGAAACATAAAATAAAATAAGTTTAAGATATTAAATGCAAACTGAGGAAATAAACAATGGATTCAAAAAGCGTAACCGTGGAAACCAGAAAATAAAATAGTTGACAACCTGAATAAAAATGACATATTTTGAAATCGATTTAAAAACGCTTGTAACTTTTTTTTCCTTTGAAGATAAATGCTATTTTTTCGACCATAGGTCGAAATATTTCTGGAGTAAAAAATGTCGCTTCTTTCAATGGTGTCAAAAAGAAAACTGTGGGAGAATTCCTTCACTTTTTATTAATAGATTTAATGAAGAAAGTAGTGCCTAAATTTCAGCTAAGCCTAAAAAAGTTCGAACTAAAAACGCAAATTACACCCGTCGTAATGAAGTTAGAGCATCGAAATAAATTGCTTAGAACGTGGAAAATTGTACCCTTTCAACGATAGATAATATTAATATGTGCAAAAATAAATAAATTAAAAAACTAGTAAAAAAAGAATTCTTAGCTTTTTACATGCGAGTGTACCCTTCTGGACATGAATCTACCTGTGCCATGGGTCAGAACGCGATTGTCGGACCGTATTTGTAACATTAAGGACAGCAATCTTTCGAAATTAAAGCTCTAAAAACGCAATTTTAAGCGATGTTGTAAGGTAAACAACAACTAGGCGAACAAAAAAATAAAAAAAGAAAGTCAAGAAGATTTTTAATGTTATTAAATTTCTTCAGCAAAGTCGTAACTGTTCATATTCTATGTTTTTAAGCATGCTCTTTCGAAAAAAAAAACCTTTTAAAATTTCGGAAACGACCAAATTTGTCTCATTTGACATCAGAGTCGACATTGCCAATACAAAAGAAATATTTTGGAAACGTCGACTGACTGTTCATACTTACTTTCAGACTGACCAAGGTACCAGATACTTGATACCTTCAAGAGCCCGTCAAGTTTCCGGAACCGATCTGGACTCTCACGGAAGGGACCTCTTCCAGGCCATAGAGGAGGAAAATTATCCGTCCTGGACTCTCTATATACAGGTCATGACGATGGAACAAGCCAAACAAGTAGATTTCAACCCCTTCGATGCTACAAAGGTACCTTTGCATGCTGGTTTCTTTGAAGGATATAGCTATTAAGTTTGTAGACAAACTCCATTTTTGTGTTTTTTTTAGTTCAATTTGTTGTAGTCTTACTTAATTCGTTTATCTTATTATTTTCTATTTTATTTTTATTTATTTATTTATTTTTTTGTTTAACAAGCAGTTTTCTTAAGTTCTGCAAAATTGGCGAGACATCGGACAAAATCACCAAACAGGTTGACAGTTGGCAACTTTTCACATATGCTACATAACTGGATATCATACATAACTGGTCGATCTTACTAAGATATTCTTGTATATTCCCGTTTCTGGTTGACATGGAAAATTTTTCCTTTTGGCAAAAAGGCGAAACCGAGGTTTTAAATTGGTCTCTACAGGTATCAGGTCTCTATAGCTCACTCACGATTTCCGGTATTTATCTTCTGACAAATCCACTTTAAAATTGATTAAAAATAAAGAGAAACCAGTGTTGCTAAGATCAAGCATTGTCGAAACAAGTTTACTTCGAGAGGCATCGTTGTTAGTTTACAATGTTGCAAGTGATATTTATATAAAACTAGAGGACCCGACAGACGTTGTTCTGTTCAAACTTTGTACATTGAAAAGTTGAAAGATTTCAATAAACTATCAAGTATTTGAACCGTTTTGTTGAAAAATATAAGTAAATAAAACATGTTTTAAGCTGCTTGGTGTCAGAATGCGTATATTTATTACAACTTGATTTATCTAGTGCCCACTGATCAGTTGTTTTACCAACTATTTTTTCTCGCGTACTTGAAAGATCTTCATAGATTGTATGATTTGTTCCTTCAGACATGCTCAAAGGATAAAAATGATCCTCAGATAATAAGTATAAAAAACTAACTACCCATCTAGAAAAAACGGGAAATCCCGCTGCAACGTCCCCCATATGAAAAAGAATAAAATAATCGAAAGGATATCGTTTAAAAAAATGATAAATGTAAAAACAGTTCCATGAATAAACGAAAATCACTCCTCCCCCCCCTTCCGATGTAAAATAAACACGTTCTTCAACTAAAATGACTAAACACTCTTTAAAAACCAAAAAAAGAATTCTTTGCAATTTAAAATATTTCACCAAATGAACAAAAAATACAATAAATTACATTAACAGTAGTAAACAAATAATCACGCAACTGTATTGTTATGGCCAATGTCGCCAAGTCATCACGTTCCTGTAATCCAGCCGATTAGTGAGCGAAGCGAACTCCGACCGATTAGCTGTCCCATCTTTTGAACGAAAACTTCATATATTTGCCTAATTTGTTCTTTCCACCTAAGATAAAAATCTTCCACTGCACTGATCTTGTGTGTACAGAACTACCCTGTTGTAATTTATCTGGACGAAAATAAAATTTGTTTGGTCTTCAAATTCCACCATCTTTTCCTTTGATAATGTACTGATTAGTTTGATATTCCTTAAAGTATTCTTGCCATTGGTGCCAAAACTCAGATGGATTTGAACAGAGAAACAAATGTTGTTATGTACGGTACTTTCCGATCATTTAGTTAGGAAAACCTAAAGCACCGTTCCGGCCACATGGTTTAACTATGACGAAAAATACGCGTTTTGCGTGAACCTACCAGTACTTTACTTTAAACTATATCACGGGATCTAAAATCGTTGCTTTCAAAAAATGTAGGCTTCACTCTCTTTCTCTCTACGTTTTATCTATTCTCATATCTACTTCAATGTATATGCATATTACTAGAGTATTTGATAATGTGTAGCATTGTTTTTGCAGTTCAATGTATTTCGTTAACCCCCCTTCCCATACTTATGAAGTTTGGGGAAGGGGGGTAGAGCATCCTCTTTCAGTTGAAATAGGAAGCTAAAATTCCTCCACTAAATTACTATCCACAAGTCTAAAAATACTAAGGTTCGTTATGGGCGTTTAAAACGTGAAATAACAGACTTGTTATCAGAGCTTAACTAAAAACGTTATCACCCAAAACTGGTCCGTGTCACCATTAACGCCACACACTCTCTCTCTCTCTGCAAAAAATTTACTCTAAATTATCATCTTGATTATGTACTTGTTTATATCTAGGAATGGTCTCGTGATGCTTTTCCTTTCATTCGTGCCGGAAAAATTGTACTCAACAGAAATCCAAAGAACCATTTTGCTGAAGTCGAACAATTGGCGATGAGTCCAGCGAATTTAATCCCAGGAATTGAGCCTAGCCCTGACAAAGTACTTCAGGTGAGTGATTACTTTGCAAAGTAGTGGCAACTGTCCGGCACGTTTCCTAGCCTAAAGCAATGACCTCTGGTCCTGCCCATAGACTATTAATAAGAGTAGACAGAGCTTTCCCGGACTTGCTGATGAAAAAATTGGTTCATGGATACATCATGTGACTGGTGGAAGGCTTGGCGAAAACTTTGGCAGCAGGGTTGCTAGATGGCAGGATTATCTATAGTTTGGCACTCGACATGTATTTTAAGACGTAATGTGTTTTTATTATAATTTTTTCCCCCAGGCGCAGAGATGATTGAACTGTTTTTCTTTTAGTTATGCATCATTTTGACATTAGTAATTAATTTTTGATCACAGTTTTCAGTAACTTTTATTTCATTCTGAATTGCTACGTCAGCGTTGGCGTAAATGTAATGGCGTAAACGTTTTGCGTTAACGCAAATATGTACTAATCGGTATCTTAAATTGAAATTGTAGGTAAAAATCTTACCGTTTGCCGATTCTTTTTGGGCGCTTGCATCTTTAATTGCTTATAGAGTTATTGAAATTGAATCAAGAAAATGCACAATACTATCTAAACGAAAAACTCGCTATACTAACAAAATATTTACAACTTAGAATAACAAATTTACAAATCGGACTCCATAAAAGATCATTCTTTCGTGTTCCATCAATTCTATTTATTTTATTTCTCACTCGCGTTGATCGTCTGCTACGATCAACGCCCGCTGTTGCTAGGATATCCACCAGTCACATGGTTTGGTTTATGAGCAGCAAAAGGGTTGCCATAGCTCGGTCTACTCTTATTATTAGTCTATGGTCCTGCCTTTTGTTCTTACCATTGAGAAGAGATAAAATGGAAGGAGTGAAGACTTTCTTTCGTGAAGCAAAGAAGCCAAGTCATGTGATAAGTTTTAAAGCAAAGCATTTGAAGAAATCAGGCTTCTTTCGCTAGTTTCGCGCAAAAAGTGTCAAACATTCTTCGTTGCTGAATTGCGCAGGGGTGCCCACCTAGGGGGGGGGGAGTCATGGTACAGACTGCGCCATTGAATTTTTAGAGAGGTTGTTCTGAGGGTTATTTTTTACTTTTTTGGGGGTGAGGGAGCTCTTGCTTTGGGGGTTCTTTGCGATATTTAGGGGGGCGCCCTTGACCTTAGGAGGGGTGCCCCTGAGTCACGTGACTTGGAGTCGTAGCCTCAGCTTTTAATAAGCCAATGATCGAACTTGCTCCCTCCATTTTATTCCTGCTCTGAGGATCTAACACTTGGCCCAATGACCAGAGCCTGATTACCACAGGGGCATGCGGGGCACAGGACACTGCTCTTAGATTTCGGGGGGGGGGGGGGGGGAGCAAAATATCCTTATTTTATCATGCGAATTAAAAATAAATAATGATTTCACTCAGAATCTAGTACAATGATGTCATTGATATTTTTTGCAAAAGCAAAGACAAGGAAAAAGTCTCTTTATTTGTTGATAAAAATTCCCCTTAAAAAATTGATCTTTTTGCGTTTAGTGCGGATATAAATACAGACTTTGCGAAGTTTAGTCTGTATTTACTATGAGAAGTTATATCATAAATACTTTTGATATTTACGGTAAACTGGCGAAGTTTAACCCCATCTTATATAATTATTCTATACTATATTTCTTCTACTTTTTAAACGTTGTGATATGAGATTACCACCAAATTTAGCATGGTTGTTTTCGATACGCAAGTATCGAAATATTTTATAACTTCAGAATAAGCGGAAATATAGGGGGCGGGGGGGTGGACAAAATGAATTTCATGCCCAGTGTCTTCAAAAATCTTAGTCGGACCCTAGGGGGCCTTGAAACACATATGAGAACTGTGTCCAATATCAGAATGATCGGGCTCTGCCATCAACTTCAATAATTACTAATTAAATAGTTAGCTCAAATTAACTAATTAATTCACTACATCCTCTCTTCTCTGACTCTCCTTTCTCGAGAACATACATATTAAGCCTTCTAAGATTAGAATCGTAATTTAATCTGTATGTCCATTTACAAACTTAATGTCCCCCTTTGAACCTTTCTGAATAAACTTGACTGCTTAAAACAATTAAAGGATATTGTAAGTCTGGTAGAAAAATGGTTTTAGCAAATATTTTTTTGCATAGAATCGAAGAAAGGAGTCACAAATAGAAATTTTTCTCAATTTCAAACATTGCAGTATACAAATTTCTAGTTTGACGTCGAAGACGACATTTTAGTGGCAGCGAACGAGATTTCGCTCTAAACTTTATGTAAGACAAAGGAGAAAATAATGATCAACATTCAGTAAGCGCGTTATTTCAGTGAATGCGATGTCTCAACGAAGTCATTTAACGGAATCAGAAGCTTCTAGGGTTGTTGGCAGGCTAGAGGGGAGCCAAACACAAGCCGAGGCAGCAGAAGCTATTGGAATTTCGCAAAGTGTGATTTTTAGGATCTGGAACCATTTTGTAGGGACGGGAAATGCTGGTTAAAGATCAGGACAAGGTTGCAGACGAAACGCCCAATGAAAACCGTAATTTAACTTTAACCGCTCGCAGGCACCGAAGTATATGAATGCCACTCCACTACAACGACACCTTCGCTCAGGTACTGGCCCTCGCAGTTTCGACACAAACTGTCCAAAATCGCCTTCACGCTATAGGCCTGTATGCTCGTTGACCAATGGTGTGTATCACATTAGCTGCAGGCACCATTGCGCTCGCAGGGAGTGGACAACAGAGCATGTGAATTGGAGAAGAAAGGAATGGAGCAATATTTTTTTTACTGACGAGTCCTGTTCTTCTTTTCATCCTGATAATGGCGTATTTTCATTTAGTGGGAACGTGGAACGAGAAACAATCCTGTGCGTATGAAAGTGTTATATTTAGTGGTGGTGGTTCGACGGTACATGTTGGCATCTCCATTGATGGGTCACCGATCTGCATGTCATTCCGAATGCAATGCAACCCGCCCCCCCCCCGGTCGTTGATATAGGTATGAGATCCTCAACCTATTGTAGTCCCTTACGCTGCAACAATTGGAGATGACTTCATGTTAACGGACAACAATTTTAGATAACGTCGTTCTAACTTGGTGAATAATTTCGTTTTGGAGGAAGGGATCATACGAATAATATGACCAGCGTGTTCTCCGGATATGAACTCAATAGAGCATGCTTAGGATATTCTAGGCAACGAGTTTCTGGACGCTTACCACCACCATAAACTCTCCAAGAACTGGAAAGATGTCTTCAGGAGGAGTGGGGTAGAATACTCCAACCCCTCATTAATCGACTCATTGATTCCGTGCCTCCGAGGTGTTTTACATTGCTGGCGGTCTAGGGTTACCATAAAACTAACTAAAAATGATTCTGTTTTAAGGAAACCTCTTTTTACTTTCTTCTATATCTAATATATAAAAGAAAGTATTGGATTCGTGCAAATTTTCGAATTTCGAATTTTGACGGATTCGAACGTTTTGAGGTGTGCTGAGTCCATTTCGACTATTTTTGGAAAATGTGTGTGTGTGTGTGTGTGTGTGTGTGTGTGTGTGTGTGTGTGTGTCCGTGTGTCCGTGTGTGTGTCACGTCTGTGTGTGACCAGTTCTTTGTGGCCGCTCTGCAGCAAAAACTACCGCATGAAATCAAACGAAATTTGGTACACATATGTGCCCCTATGTGAACTTGTGCCCATTGGTCTTTGGCGCGAATTCCTTCAAGGGGGGTGGAGCAATGGGACGTTTTTTGAGTTACGCGTGCTTGCTATTCCTCAGGAAGTAACTGGCGGAATCAAACAAAATTCGGTCCATATGTTGCTATTAACAGGAACAGGTGCTGATTCAGTTTTGGTGCCAATAACTCAAACGGGGGGTTGAGCTATAGAACGTTTTTTGTCGTCAATTGTGACTGCTGTGTTTCAAGAAATAATGAACGGAATCAGAGAAAAATTTATCGACAAGTAGCCCCTAGAGGCTATAAGTGCTGACTCTATTTTGGTGTCAACAGCTGAAAAGGGGGGTGGCACAATCGAACGTTCTTTTTTTTTTTATTGTGAGTTCCGTATCTCAAGAAGTAATGCTACCTTCTGGATGAAATTTGGAATAAATGTCAATCCATATGTAAACAGGCGTTGGTTCAATTTTGGCGCCAATTGCTCCATGGGGGGGGGGCTTTTTTTGTGTGAATAAAAATAGCTTTATAAATGCAACAATAAGAAAGATAAATTGTAATAGACTGTCGTCTGCGTATTTCGCGTGATTTTAACTGTTGGAAAATAACCAGAAAATCGCAATGATTTAAAATTTTTAACTGTTGCCATCTTGCGTTTGTTAACAAATAAAATATTTGTAATTAATTCAAGCAAGGCTTTTAAAATAACTTTCAATTTTCGCTCTTTGCTTTGCTTTTGTAATAATTCAGACATTGGGATGGTCGTCAAGTTTTTTCATGTGTGATTTTGATTTTGTTGGGAATATTGCTTCCTCGTCAAGCATGGGGAGGGTTCAGAAAAAAAAAGAAGAAAAATATAGAAGAGAGGCCACAACATACTAGTTTCATTTGTTTTTCTCATATGCAAAAGTGTGTTTTTTTTTCTTTTTGCACCCAAAAGTTAAATAAAAAGTACATTTTTATGCCAAACAAATGTAATTTTTGTCTCACATAGTTTACTACGTCTGTCGATAATAAATCAATCATCCAAAAAGTTCTCCAGGTGCAGGATCAACTCAAAACTTCAATATCCTTTAACTGTTTTGAGTAGTGTATTACCTTTTCAACTCTTTGAGAAGCATGACATCTCGGAGATACAGCATCAATGGTGCATGTAATGAATGCCATCTCCGAGACATCAAAATCTACATTAGCACATGGAATGAATGCCATCCCAGAGACATGCAAATCTGCAATTGCACTTGAAATAAATGCCGTCTGGATGACATCAAAATCTGCAATGGCACATAAAAAATGACATATAGGAGACGTCATTGCACCTCAAGTGTGTATCGCGATTGTAAACTTATCGTTTTGATAGTGCGCTAAAGGGTAAGGTGATGAAAATTGAATGTCATACTGCAAAAGAGCTATTACCAAACTTCTCTATAAACGCATAACTTTCTTAGAACAATTCGAGACATCAATTGTTTCATATTTCTCACCTAAAGTTTTTAATTTCCGTTCTTGACATTACTTGAGTGTTTTAATTTCAGGGCAGATTGTTTTCTTACCCGGATACACAGCGGTATCGACTTGGTGCCAACTACAATCAAATTCCAGTCAACTGCCCTATAAAGTCGATACCAAACAATTATGAGCGAAACGGCTTCATGACACTAACAAGAAAGAAAGGTTAGTTGCTCCGGTTTGTGATCACTTCGTGCTGCCATGAATTTATGCATCCTTTTAGAAATACTGAGTGGTTATTAATCTTTTCTGACCCTGTGATTGTTTTTGACAGGTCCACTGAAAATACGACTTTACTTATACCAACTTTTAAATGAAATATTTGTTTTATGTTTGATTCATTCATTTTATACATTTTATGATGTAAGTGTTAACTTTATTTTAGCTAATTATTTGTAATAAACAATGATTTATCAAAAATATTCTTTTAAACATTCATTTTCCTTCGATATTTTTATTTTATTAGCATGTGAATAAGTCCCTTTTCCAGTGACCCTTCCCTTCAATTGGAGGGGGGGGGGGGACTATCTAGGATATTTTTGAGCCTGAATCAAGCTATTATAGAATCATTAGCACAATGTTGAATTTCTTCCCTTCAAATTCAATGTTTTGAGAGATGTTAAGACATATCTGAGCCTTTATTTTTAGTGAACTTTGAAAGTTGTCAAGAGACTGCAGAGCTACTGAACTCAGTATTAAGAACTCATCATTGTACTGTTTTGTTCATACTTCGCCTACTTGTTTATTGAGGCAGTGAAAAGCAAAGGGATGTAAGTGCCCAAAATGAGGTCGTTTCCAAAATTTTAAAAGTATTTTTTTCTGAAAGAGCATGCTTAAAAACCTAGGATCTGACCATTTTTTAAATAATTTGTTTAAGTTTAATATTTTTAAAACATTACTTAAATCGGTGCGTTTTCATATTTTAAGCTTTTGCCGATGACATAACAAATGATGAAATGCCATTCACTGTTGACATTTTCACAGGGTAAAATATTTAATTCGCATCTATACTCACGTGTATTGGCAACGATATGGTTGATAGAAATCGTTGAGCGCAATTTTAATTGGCCTCTTGATTATCATAACGTGGTAGAAAGATGCGCCAAAGAGCATCATTTGTGACGTCATCAAGACCACGCCTTGTTTAAAAAATCGGACATTTTAAAAAATTAATTAAAAAAGTACTGTTGGGAAACTGAAAGAACTTTCTGGTTCCATGTGTTTTTTTGCTTATTCTATCAATTTCAGTAACAAAAAGTACTACTTTTGTCTGAAGGAAACAACCCCATTAAAAATGTGGAGATAACAAGTACACAGGTGAACCGCTTCTCTGTTTTGGTGCAAGAGATGGTACCAATACTGTTTGATCACGGATGGTATGTAATTTGGCAATCTGCCAAGTCAAGAGTATTCCATCTGAATGAATTTAGCAGGGGAGAAGGAAAAATAACGATGGTATTTTGATGTACGCGTTTTATAATGTCACTAGTGCCTTATTCGCAACTCCAGCGCTCGAATAAGCTATCTTGCGGTGATTTATAAAATTAAAGAAAAAGGTAAAACATTGCGTTCCACGTGTGTTTGTTGGTAAATATAGGCAGTTTGTTATGAGTATTTATTGACGCATTCGATGTGTCTTAGATTGCTTTCAGCAACAGAAATTGTTTCCTCCCGTAATGGTATTCTCGAGCTTCTCAAAACAATCTTAGTTTTCGTTATTTTCCTCTAAAAAGTGAGTTGATTGTCGTAAATGGCGAAATCATAAACGCAAGAAAACTCTGGATTAACAAATTTCGCATTTGCATGAAATTAAAAACAAATATGCTGTTCGAAGCTTCTTTTTTTTTGGAAAGAGGATTACGTTATACCTGGTAAATTTTTTTATTGTTTTGTGTGAATTTGTATGAATATGGGTTTTTTTTTTCAATATCTTAAGCTCGAAAGAAGGATTTCATAACAGTAGCAGAAGAATTAGGGTTTTCATCTCCACCTAGTTAAAAAATAATTATTTTAACTAACCCTATTATACTGCAGCATTTAGTTGGAATGGACAGCATGTAAATTTTTTTAAATATATTATCGTAGAACGAAATGAAAATTTTTTAACCGAGAAAGAACGTTTAGAATTTTCAAAAACAAAAGCTGAGAATTTTCATCGCCAAAATAATGCGCCAACTTTTCTTTATTATTGCTTACATTCTCAGCTGATATGAAGAGTTTCAAAAAAAAAAATGTTTAGGGTTATAGTTTTAGTTTTGTGCTAGCAAAGAACCCTTGGCGAGATTTCGCATGACAGTTAAACCATTTTTATTTTTTATCATCAGTGGAATTGAATTCTAGAAAGATAACAGAATTCGATAATTTAAAAGAAATAATGGTAGATCAATTAAAAAGAAAACTACCACCATATATCCGTGAGAATTTTGTTGATGATTTTCAAAGCATGACAGAATTAAATCATAATTCAGAAATTAGAAACATACGAAACGGAAATTTTAATTCGATTAGACCGATTCGGCAATTTGAGAAAAATAACTCAACTACAAATGCAAAACAATTATATCTCCATTTCGCTAGCCAAGTAAGGCAAAGAATCATCTTCTTTTGATAATAATTCGTAATTTATATAATTAAATTATCTAGCACTAATTGTTATTCTTGTCAGGCCACAATTATTTAGTTTTATCAAGAATTGATAAATATCGAATTCAACATCGTGGAAATGGCTGCTTAGAGCTACGATCTACGTAATTTGCATTAATTTCTGACGTTTAGTAATGCTTCTTAAATTCCCATTTCTTTCTACGTGGGCCAGAATATCCACAAGACTTTAAAAATTAATTTAAAGAGAATAACACAAAAAAAGAAAGAAAAAAATCATGCATACAAACAAAAATTACTAGGCTTGTTATTTTCTACGCTACGGCATGAGTTTGTTTTACCTTTTTCATCCGCCATTAGACGGTGGCTGCAGTCTCCCCTATAGTTTGTTGGAGTTGCAAATTCATTTATTGCATTCTCTAAAATAAAATTAGGGAAAACAAAAATAGTTACCATGGAAACAACAAAAAGAAAAGGAAATATTTTCATTTCGTTTAGGAACGTAGAAGAAAAATGGTAAGCTCAAAACTTTGTTGTGGATAAATAAATCAATTAATTATTGCCGTGCGAATATAGATCGAATATACTTTAGATTAAAAAATTTTTTTTACTGAGACAGCAGATTTTCATTTTTACAAAACTAAGGCGAAATAATAGAGAGGCAAAAGAGCTCATCTGTAACAAAACAGCTAACACCCCTATAAACTAATAGATACGCCCATTTCCGCCTATAAACCGGATATAAACCTTTCTATGTAATCGATGATCAGACAGTAGTCGTAGTAGTTTCTGCTATACAGCATGATATAGAAAGAAATTTCAATAAAAGCCAAACTATCACCGGAACTTAAAACGCTCTTTACCCTAAACTGGAAAATGTTCACTTACATCCCTTTGCATCTCACTGCCTCATATAACGGTTTGGGTTTTATAGAGTTCCCGAAAAGGAGCTTTGCTATTTTAAAATGGTGTATTGTTCCCGCATATAGAACAGTTATATTGGTTAACTTTTGATGATTTTTGCAATCATGATCTATACATTACGTACATATCGTCGCCTCAGAGCAACACCTATCTTAGGATTATTTCTAGGATTAGATATCTTACTGTTACTCTGAGGTGACGATAATGTATAAATAAATTTTTATTTGCAAATTAGTCTTAATTTCTAGCTAACTACAGTCTGTTTACGTATAATATCATCAAAACAAGGGACGAGAGTAAAATGGGGAATTTTCTGAAATAAATCAGTCAGAATAGGAATTTTTAAATGCAAACTAACTTATTCATGAGCACAAAAAGTTAATTTTTGCATTGAAACTAAACCTAGAAGAAACAATGTCATTAATAAAAAATATCACAAGATAAACTATACTACGTACACAGGTTTTTTGCTGTTAGAATAATTTTTAGCTATGAATGTGCCAGGCAAAAATTACAACTTCCAGAATTCTAATAATCCAAGGTTCTGAGACTTTAAGAATTCAAAAATAAAACATTTTACGGTCTGTCTGGAAACTAATGTCAGGGAGTCGATTACTAAACATTTATTAATAAAATTTCTAAAATGTATGCAAAGGTTTCAAAATAGATTTCTCCTAAGCTATTGTTTAGTTCCCGGCGAGATTTCCCCTATTTAGAGGGTATGGAGTGGCATTTTTGTGATCCTTGTTTATATCTCCCGTGCAAGCCACGCTCGATGGAGGTTTGCGTAAAATGCAGAGATTTGTTTTGGTTGAAATTGCCATCATGTTTCGACAAAACTAGGCATACCCGCAGTGGAATCTTTTCCCGTGATAAAGAGAGCGTTTAGTAATAACTATTAGGTTCAGTCAATAAATAACGAGATAGAGGCTATAAAACAGATTTTATTCGAAATTCTTAAAAAATACTGACCGAAATTGTTTAAACATATATCCCTCTGGGAAATCAGTCGCATAATTCTGTGCTCATAAAAGACTTTTGGATGCTGCTGAAACCAATTACGCACGCATTCCTTTACTTTATCGTCCGAATGAAATCGTTGTCCCCGTAGTGCCTTCTTGAGATCCCCAAAGATCCGGGATCATTATGGGGGTAGATCTGGACTATAAGGTAGGTGTTACAAGACTTCCTACTTAAATTTCCATAAAAGTTCCTCTTTTGCATTGACTGTGTGTGGTTCCGGTAAACTTTTACGTGCTGTAATCCTGCTACACGATAACACTAGACCACACTCAGCCAATGCAAAAAAAGAACTTTTGCGGAAATTTTAGTGGGAAATCTTGAACCTCGTCCTTATAGTCCAGATTTATTCCCATATGATCTCACATCTTTGGGAAACTCAAGAAGACACTTCGGGGACAACGATTTCATTCGAACGATGTAGTAAAGGAGTGCGTGCGTAATTGGTTCCAGCAGTAGCCAAAGGACTTTTATGAACACGGAATTATGCGACTGATTTCCCAGAGGGATAAGTGTTTAAACAATTTCGGTCAGTATTTTTGAAGAATGTCGAATAAAGTCTGTTTTATAGCCTTTGCTTCGTTATTTATTGTCTGACCCTCATATTTAACGAATGACGAGTTTTCAGATCTATTATAGAGGATTTTAAAGGACGGCGATTTTTGAGGGAGGGTATCTGCAATCACTTCAGACGAAATGATGCGACTGAAATTTTCAATTGATGGTGTTTCGTAAGCGTTCCTTAAATGTAACAGACATTAAACGTTCCAAAAAAATTACCGTTCAAGAAGTTGTGATGAATTTCCTGTAGGCGAAAGAAGTGCGCGAAGCTGGGCACCAGTCTCAGGGCTGATATTCAAATGTATCAACAAATTGAAAACTAACATGAGGACATCTTTTTGAGACATTTGGCAAAGTCAAAGACATTTGCACCAAGACTCGGAAGAAAATTCCCGAAATAAGTCAACTGTGATTCCTTTAATGCCGCGAATCTTTGTTATAAGCGATACATCAACTTAGGAGGAGCTTTGAACATTTATATGTATAGGGTTATTTAAAAAGAATGAAGTCGTTTCATATGGCTACCGATTTGGGAATATTGACTTTACAGCTCTCAGTAAAATTTAGAGTCATTCGGTGAATTGAGAATGTCCCGTTATTCTCTCATTTGTTTTACTTTTGGCAGGGACTCCAAATTATTATCCCAACAGTTTCAAAGGTCCCGTACAAGATCCAACAGCACTGGAGAGTGCTTTCGACGTTTGTGGAATCGTGGCTCGACATGACTCTTCTGAAGAAGACAATTTTTCTCAAGCCCGAATCTATTACAACGTGAGTATAAGAATATATATATATATATATATATATATATATATATATATATATATATATATATATATATATATATATATATATATATAATAATTTTGCAGACATTGAAGCAGGAATTAATGACTTCAATTCAGGAGCAGAAATACAATTCCTGTACTTGGTAATCTTTTCAACGTGATGACGTATGAAGTGAAAAGGGGGGCGCTTGAAACCAGCGCGAGCACCGAGACCACAGGTCTATTGTACTATCCCCGCTTAGACTACTAAAGGAGCCCAGTAACAGAAATAAATCTCAGCAGTTGCCTAACCGTAATTCTAGGCAGTTCCCAGGGATCTACATAGTAGTATCTCAAGTGCTCAAATCTTTGTGCAGAGTAGAAGTCGCATTCACATAGCACATGAATTGAGCTTTCATCAGCCATATGACTTCCTCTACACGAAGGGTTGTCGGTAACACCCATCAGATTAAGGTGCCTATTAAGAGAGCAGTGTCCAGTTAGTAACCCAACAGACTTTTTGATCTCATTCCTGCTCAAGTTAAGCAGTTCCTTAGACCTGAGCCAGGGAGGCTGCTGGTTCAGAGTCTTGGCCTGTCTTTGAGACTCGGACTGAAGCCACAGGCCATATGATTCATCCATAAGAAGGTTCTTTGCAGTAGTCCTTACTGCATTGTAGGGCAGGCAGAGGACACGCTCGGGTCTAATAAACGGTACATTGGAGCACTGCTTAGCTAACTGATCTGCCAATTCGTTATCTACAATGTAACGGTGACCAGGAACCTAGTAAAGGGAAACCCTATTACTGCCAGCTAGTCTTACCAGTGCATTATGGCACTCCCAAACTGTTTTGGTAGTAAAACAGTTACGATTGAGAGCTTTCAACACAGCTTGGCTATCAGAGAATATTCTGATAACCTTCCCGCTTAGGCCTCGTTCTAGGCAGTTGTTTACACAAGCCAAAATGGCTAAAGTTTCTGCCTGGTAGACAGTAGCAAGCTTCCCTAAAGAGAAGCACAGATTAGTGTTATTGCTGCTGCAATATGCACCAGAACCAGTTCCAGACGCAGTCTTGGAACCATCTGTAAACCAGACTTCGTGTGCATTGCCAATGATATCCTGTACATCCTTCCAATGCTCTCTGAACGGAAACACAATGTTATAATTGGCATTAAAGCTGAATTGTTTTAACATCCAGTCAGAAGGCATCATAAAATAAGGATGCTTACTAGTCTTTGCACATAGTTTATCGTACAGAGACAGGTAACGAGGGGACTTCCAGAGACCCATGAGCTTGAGGCGGTATGCACACAGAATCGCCACATTTCCACTTGCTTATGCAACGGAAGAAGACTAAGAAGGAGCTCAAGGCTATGGGAAGGAGTAGTTCTCATGGCACTAGTGATAGTAATAATAGCCATCCTTTGTACTTTGGCGAGGCAACCCTCAGCCGTTACGGTACAGGTTTTACCCCACCAGGCAATTGCCCCGTACGTAACCGTAGGTACAATTACTCTAGTATAAACCCAATGAGCGATTTTTGGAGAAAAACCCCAACTATTACAAATTGCACGTCTACAAGACCAAAAGATTCTCTTGGCCCGATCGGTAATTTTCCTAAGGTGAGAATTCCATGTCAAAGTTTTGTCAAAGATCACACCCAGGTACTTGACCTCACTAGAGTAGGCAAGAGGCGAACCAAATAACTTAATTATCTTCAAGTCTTTGAGACGTTTACGAGTGAAGGGAACCAAATAAGTCTTATTCGATTGACCGTAAGACCTGCCTCAAAACACAACTTTTCAATTTCCTTAAGGGCAGACCCCATGAGATTTGTAACAGTGTCATGGAACCTATGACTAATTATATAACCCCCTAATAACAAGGGTTATGTTGCCCGCATAGCCAATGCAGTGCAGACCTCTGCGACGAATTCTTTCCAGAAGTTCATCAACCACCAGGCACCGAAGCAAAGGGGGAGAGAACACCCCCTTGTGGGCAGCCACGGCAGTTACCCACCATCATAGCTCTGCCCAGCATGCAAGCTTTTGCCATACGGGTTGTTAGCAGAGTATTAACCCAGGTACATATCATGGGATCAATTCCCTTGTGTGCGAGAGAATCATTAATAGTCTCAGTAGGGACCTTATCAAAAGCTCCCTCAATGTCGAGGAAAGCAGCAAGAGCTACTTCTTGTCCATTTACTGCATTATACAGAGCTGTTGTCAGCTCATAAAGTGCAGTCTCAGTGGACCTTCCAGGCTGATAAGCATGCTGGCACTTAGAAAGAGGGTTGGTTTTCAAAACATAATCCCTAATGTGCCTATCAATCAGTTTCTCCAGAGTTTTTAGGAGAAAAGAGGTAAGACTGATGGGTCTAAAGGCTTTCGCCACATTGTAGTTTGGCTTACCAGGCTTGGGTATAAAAATTACTTTGCAAGTTCTCCAAGCATAAGGCACATAGCCAAAAACAAGACAGGACCTGTAGATCCTAAAAAGATGTTGTGTGATAATATCCACCCCTTTCTGCAGAAGAGCAGGTATAATATCATCCGGTACAGCAGATTTAAAAGGCTTGAATGAATTAATGGCCCACTCAATTTTACCAGGGGTCACAATTTCACCCGCTAATTTCCACCTTTCCTTACTACCACGTAAGGGGTGTAGCGGAACATCAGTATGACTTTCGTCATCTTTAATTATAGAGCCAGGAAAGTGTACCCAAAACATCTCTGTTAGAGTACTTTCCCTATCATCAGTAAAGGAACCATGTTCCTTTTCAATGGAACCCAGTTGACAAAATTCGTCTCTAGAGACTATTTTCGTGAGTTTATAGCAACGCGAGAGACGCTGTCCAAAGGGCTACAGAACTGTCTCCAGTTATCCTGTTTACTGGTTCTTATAGCCTTATTGTAATTATTGCGAGCTTCATGGTACAAAGACCAATCGCCCGTTTTCTTGGCTTTATTAAAAAGTCTTCTGCAATTCTTTCTTAATCCACTAAGATTTTTACACCACCAAGAAACTCGTCTTGGTAAACTAGTGGAGATTGCATTGCAATTATGTTGATAAGATTGGAGTATAGAATGTTGAAGTGAATCAACTGCTAGTTCCAAGTCTAACAACGACGTAAGTTTGAATTTCTTACCTGCTAGGGAGACCCTTAGATCTTCCCAATAGGAATCCCAAGATGTTCGTTTGGGATTCCGTTCCTCCTGCAGTACGCTTAGTGCAGGACCTGAAAAAGTCATAAGGATTAGTCTATGATCAGATAGGGTAATTCGGTGTGACACCTGCCAATCACTTACACAATTCAGTGCTCTATAATTACATATCGTTAGATCAATGACTTCGCACCTGTTTCGGGTAATAAAAGTAGGTTTATTACCTCTGTTGAGGATATTTAGGTTGTTACCTAACAGGTACTCTAAAAGTTCCTCACCTCTCTTGTTGCAATCACTACTTCCCCACACAATGTGGTGAGCATAAGCGTCGCAGCCAATAATGAAGTTCAGCCTTGTATGCACACAGAATTTTACAAAATTCCTGGCTGAGGTCGCTAAAGGAATCTCATCCTCATAGGGTAGATAAGCCGACATGAAACATGCCGAAGCACCATCTTCATTAAATACTCGGATGGCGACATTATCACCGTCAAGAAACTTCGTTAGTCAGAGAGCATTCAGGCGCTTGTTTACAACTACGCAGGCTCTCGGTCTACTACAAGTCAGATCATAGAAGAGATTACCGCAGCTACCCAGACCGAGGATTTTCCCGTGGTTAACCCAGGGTTCCTGTACTAGGGCAATGTCAATTCTTCCTTCAGCCAAGTCTTTACTGAGAAGAGCAGTAGCAGACTGGCAATGATGAAGGTTACGCTGCGCAACTATGATGTCAGGCACCGCCATTGCAGAGAGCGGGGACCCGCTAAGGAGCAGCTTCTTTGTTAGGATGAGTATCCTGCAAGATGGTCTCATCCGTTAACGTGACATCGGAATCTGCATCTGAAACGTCAAGATTTTCCATAAAGTTCGTAATCGAACTTGTAGTGGATTTAGGAGAGTTAGAACCATTATCTTTGCTTTCAATACTTACAGTAGGAGTGGATTCAGATGGTGTCCCATCCACCGAAGTTTCACCCCCTTCCATCTTTGCAGGATCTTGAACATTGCTCCCAGCAGGAGTTTCAACTGCCTCCACATTATCCTTGGGCTCCAATGAAACATCGGAGTCCTTGGATGAGGCAGTTTCTGCACCAGGAGCATTTTGTGTGTTGGGATCGTGCCGGATCTTACACAAACCCTTGCCAAAACCCCCAACAAACAATTCCAGGTTGGACTTCTTAATGAACCCGGCTGAACCAGACCATTTTGTCCCTTGCCCTCCAGCTGCTCGTGTTGAGGCCGGGGTTGAGACGAGCAAGTCGTTTCAAGACTTTATCTTGCTCCATGGTGTAGATATCCCTTGTCTTAAAGGCGATCTTCACCGGTTTCACAAGGTCTTTAAAGGGCAGCACTGCAAGTTCAGAGTCACCTGCAGCGCGCCCATTGAAGTGCAAATGTACCGAATCTGCAGCAAAGTCATTGGTGCACTGGATAACCAGCGCACCATTTGAAAGACTGACAGCTGCAAATTGAGGTACGTTGTCGTTGGGGGGGGGGATATCATCAATGATTGCATCGATGTCCTTTTGGATACCCCTGGCATCATCCGGGGAAAGTTAATCCGCCGGGTAACCTTTTTTGGTGATAGCCAACTTGATGGCAGATGTAGCCTTTCTATAGGAGACTCTAGGTCTCTTGACCTGGGCTATATTGATGGTGAAGGGGTGGAACTCTCCGATAGGACCCTTTTTGTAGATGGGGTGCCTTGCTGTCCATGTTCCAGGCTCTGTTGAAGTTTGATGGCTTGCTGGCGGTTCCTACGTTGCTGGCTGGACAGCTTTTTGGAGGTACCGGATGGGCCAGGTACTTCAGTGTTCATTGTTGTTGCAGGAGGTTCCTGAAAAACAGTTTTATTAATGTTGTCTGCTGACCCCTTTTCAGGAGCAGAGACAGTTTCTGTGAGGATTGGCTGCGTCCGGATATCCCGGGACGAGTCAACTTTTTGTTTTGGGCGGTTTTCACCTCCAGGTTTTTGTTTATTTTTGTGTTTACCCGTGTTTAGGGAAACGGAGGGTAGGTAAACGGTCACTGCCCGAATTGACCCTCTCTACAGGCGGAAGGAAGAATTCTACGTGGTTTGCCGAGCCACGAGGGACCGTTTGTAACAACCTATAACCCCGGTTGCCATATGGTAAGCCAGACTTATTTCCATCGGCACGATTCCACACCTTAGATTTGGGTTGCCTTTCCTGGTTGGTCGAGAACCTTTCGGCTCTACTGACCAGCACCAGTTATGCCATGGTTGGCCCCCTCCTCTTTTCTCATCCGGACTTGGGACCGGCAATGGCAGAGTTTTTCAACGTGATACCGGGATGCCTTTATCAATACCGATGTTTGAAAGATTTCAGGAAAATGCGCTGCTTAAAAGTGAAGTTCCAACACCAAGAAAAAATCTGTGTTTCGCCACGAAAACTGCATGAATGATAACTCATGAATGATAAATGTGAGATGGATGCACAAATGATTAGAAAACAAATAAAAATGATTTAAAACTAACCAATTTATTCTGTAGAAATGTGTCCACTAAGGGCAACTATAGAGGTTCCGATCCGACGAGTTTATTGATGGTTGCTTGAGGTAACCTCAGTTAAACAGGAACATCAAGGGCTTGAGCCAGTGGTCCGCGGTTCAAGTTAAGTCCACGGAGGGAGATTCTCAGCGCATGCGTGTCAAACTTTTGCCGTAGCTCGATAGGATGTAAACAGCATTGTATCCTCGTGAGCAACGCTTTTGCCCGTTTACTCGCATGTTCAATGGCGGCCAGTTGCTGTAGCTATGGAGTTGTGCATCTAGTATACTACATCTAAGATACCAGTTCGTTAGCTCAGAGTGTAAACCATAGTGATTACGTTATGAAGTCAGTTGTATAAATTTAGGATTTGAAGAACTGTTTTTTGTCAACAGTCTCAAGTATGATACAGAGGGTTATAGCTATAGAAACAACCTATTACTGAAACTGATTGATGTTATTTGCAGTCGCGTTTCATATGTTTTTCTTCCTTACATAACATTTTTAGTGAATAAACACTAATCAAGTGGCTTGACAGATTTCAGCCTTTTTGTTTTCGCTTTCAAATTTTCATTCTGACTCCTACCACTCCCGTAGAGTAGAACACGTACAGTGTAGAGTAGAACACTAGTATTTGGCGAAACAGAGTTTAAGTTCGCTCAACAATTTGTTTCTTTCAAACTTAGCAAATGGAAGAAGACGAAAAGGAGCGCCTGGTGCAGAACATGGTGTCCCCTCTACAAAGGGTTTCGAAATGTTTGCAAGACAGAGCGGTGGATGCTTTATTAAACGTTGACCCGGACCTAGGTCAAAGAATTATAGAAGGCCTGAACAAAACGGTAAGCTCTATTAGTTGAATTCATTATACGTTCCTGCTAACTTTACAGTCGAGTCCCGACTTACGCGAGGGATGCGTTCCAAGACCTTTCGCGTTGTGAAACAGGTTATGTATACGACTTTTTGATAAAAATAAACAAATATTTTAGACACTTGTAAACACCCTTCGGATTGCTTTAAACCATTCTTTAAGCACATGACAACGTTTTTCACGTAAGGGACTAAACTTATACTGAATTAAAAACGAGCTGATGTGTGCAACACATGACTTCCATTTCCGCCAATTTAATGATAATAGTGTCTTGGAGTAAAAAACTTTAAATATTTTTACCTAAGTTTGTTGCAAACTGAAGCAAAAAAAAAAAAAAAAACACTTTGCATACAGATAATTTTTCCCAATATTAAACATTTTAATGTAATTCAATGGTTAACTCTCTAAATATTGCCAATAGTGGCCAAAATAAAACCAGATAAAAAAAAACGCCAAATCTGTCGCCAAGTAGGCGAAAAAACTTTCCGACTAAAAGCTTGGCGATATATTGCCAAGTGTTTGCCAAATTATAACACCTCTTGAGTTTGCTTTGAAATTAACTATGATTTCAACCCAAAAAGGTGTAGAAGACTCCCTTTGGAACATCCGAATACAACCAAAGGGGAAGTGAACAATTAGACCCCACTAGGAGTCTACGCAGGGCCGTAACCAGAAAATAATTTCGGGGAGGGTTTAAAAACTTTCATGCGGAGCTTTGCGTTATTTTTGCTAATGTTAAAGTCGTCGGGTTATCTATTATGAAAGCGTTTTATGCAATTAATATACATATGAAACACATTTTAGTTTTGGAACAACATTTTTTGGAAGTTTTTAAATATAAACGAACATTTAAATGTCAAACCGAACTTTTCGGGGAAAAGGGACCCTAAGACCCTCCCCTCCTTGTATATGGCTCTACGAACTAATTTTCAACTTTCTAGGACATACCGTTTGTGAGTTATGCGAGATAGATATACGCATATACGAACGTCACGAGAAAACTCGTTGTAATTAATTCGAGGATCGTCAAAATGGATATTTCGGGTGTCTATACATTTTTAGGCATGTTTCCACGCGTGTGGTTGGGTTGAAAGAAAAACTCAATATTCATTTTGGGGCGAGCAAAACGGAAATTAAGGCCGCTTTTGGGTAAAATTTTTTTTGCGAATACAATACTTCCTTTACTTCGTAAAAGGACGTAAAAAATACATAAAACTTTAATCTAAAATACTTATACTGTAATGATTCACAAAATCAATGATCAGTGGGAGAGTGAGACAAAGTGCAAAACCGTATGTACAGTATGCAATAATAATAAAAATGAAATACATTACTATTACACTACTCTACAGTAGATAAAGTAATAATAATTACTGTAACTAAAAGACTGAAGATGATGGCTGGTGCTGTGAAGCTCATCCCCGTTGATATCAGTGTTTTCTGCATATAGAGGATCTTCACTTTTCTTAAATTTTAACAAACTTATTCTTCCTTAGCTCAAGCTCTGAAATAGCAGGCTTAGATACTACTATGTTAAATTAACTTTCACATTTAGAGTGGAAAATACCGAGCGATTATTTGTATCCACTGGCAAAGCGATGAATTGACTAGTACGGTGATTGAACCTCCCCACTTCAGTGATGCCAAAGGGATGACGTCCATTCGCGATACCAATCTTTAGTAGCCAGTACTGAAGACGATTCTTAAGACCGACTCCCTTTCGAAAATTTTCGTGTTGCTGGCGATGAATTCGCGTTAGCTCTAAAATTCGCTACTCGTAAAAAAAAACCTCGCGTTATAGCCATTTCGCGTAAGTCGAATCGCGTTTTAGCGCTAGTCAACTGTAATCTATTCCTCGAAAAGTGATGGTGGAGGTAAACAAAGCAACGTGACATTTTGCAATTGGATGATTTAAAGCGGTGCCACATAAAACTTTTTTAGGATTTGGGATTTCATTTAAAAATCATATTAAAAAGAAAAAGGTGAGTTTTTTGAAGTGATAACTTCTTCAGGTGTGCTGAACGATTTTTGGTCCAGGGAGAAATAATTTCGTGTCCCCGCCATACTAATATTTCGGTTCCAAAAACTAAAATGAATAGTAAAACATGTAAAGTTAGTTGTTAATAAAGTTAACATATTTATTGATTAGGCAAAACTTAAACTAGTATGGAGGAAATTGAAGAAAATGGCTTTTTGAAACTTCTAAGCTCTTTAATCGCTGTCAAAAACCAAAATGAATAATTGTGATTCTAAAGTTTTTGAGGGCCTTAAATGGGGGGGGGGGGGGTATCAGTTGAGGGGTGAGGGACCTTAATGGGTTTGCGTTAGCGACAGATTAATGCTAGCAGTCAATCTGCATATAAATATAGCGTGTTGCGTACCCGACCGTATGATGTTGGGCGTTAAACTAAACCAGGGGTGCTGTTCTGGTATCACTACTAGTTGACAAATCAATGTAATGTCTGCGAAAAGGAGGGATTGCGCATGGTTTTTTCAGTTGGTTGAGGTATCAGCACATGTCGTTGGATCATCCAGAAAAAATTAGTCATCGTATAGGGTGGCTCTGATAAGTTGTGCTTTGAGCTTGACAATGCTACTTCTTTGTGGCGTAATAGAGAAGAGTAGTTGCATTGAAGTGAGTTGTGTTACATTCGTAGCAGTTTGTAAAAGTATTCCAACTGAAATTTGTGTCAATGACACGTCTCTTTTTCCCTAAAAGACCTGAAAAAGAGGTAAATATTGCGAAGGTCATAGCAAACTTATCAGAGCCATAGTAGCCACTTTGATATCTTTCATTTTTTTTTTTTAACCCGTAACAGGGAAGGTGAAAAAGTAGGACATAACAGGGGACGTGAGGTCTCAGAGACCGCTCTATTTTCAGATTTTTTAAAAATCGTGTAATTAAGAAACATTCCTGCAACTTCCCTTAAGTGCTCTTTGTACTTTTATAAGCACAGGAAAAAAATATTTTTGAATTCTGAGCTAAAACATACCTTTTCCGAGGAAATTTTACTTGAACCTTAAGATTTTTCAAGAAAATTCATATTTTTCAGTAAATAATTTATTAATCGTAAAAAAATTATCTATTAGTTATTAATGATTTTTTTTTAGTGTTTAATATATACAGAACATTTTAATACCAAAAAAATGATTGTATCACGCTACAAGAAAATTCTGACAGTCCTTTAACTATAAATATTTCGCGTCGTATTTCCAGGAAGAATTCTACCCTTATTGTCCCTAAAACATCACTGCGTATTTTTTGTGAACATATCAAACAACTCTCAACTTCAACTAGAATAGTTTGCATTTCTTCTGCATAACACGGGTAAGATAAAGGAACCCCTATTTAAACGGTTCGCCATGTTTACTACTGCCAAAAATTGTAACACTGAAGGTGAGGTGCGGTCTCACAGACCGCTTTTAAAGAATGCAATGAAATTTAAACCAGATGTACTCGCCAAAAGATTCTGGTAAGCAAAAGGGGTGTTCTAAGTCAAAAAAACAAAAAGCTATTGGGAAAAACCATTCAATCGGACTGAAAATAAAATGGGGTTGATCGGATGAACTTTTGAGCGGTTTGTGAGACCGCACCTTCCCTGTTACTGGTTAAAAGGGTTCAAATTAGACTTTTTTGATTCTGTTGAAATTATTATACTTTTAAATGTTATTTTTCACCTGCGGCGAACAAAATTGCACTTTTTTTTTTTGAAAAGCACTGGAGAGTTGAACTTTTCTTTACGTACCTTTATGGAGGGACTGATTTATGGAGGTGAAATATTAGCACATTTAATGAGAATTTCCATTTTAAGCAGTTTTTAGTGTCTGTCTTACAGTTGAGGAAGAACAAAATTAAGATGCTGATTTATTCCTTTCAAGCTGATGACATTAGTGGGTTTATTCAACTAAATACAGAAAAAACTTGTGGAAAATATTGAGTGCGTAGACTCAAAATTGACTGAAAAACACAAAATATTTAAAATGATTTAGAAAAATAATGTAATTTTTGGGCATCTTATCTAGAAGGCAGGGTGAATAATAAAATAGAGTAATTTATGTTGAATGGAAAGTATCTTTAACTAGAATGCATCAATACAGTGTACAGTATGTGTTAATATTTTTAATAATCGGCAAGTAACTGTTCTTCCATTGTCAGAGTTCCACTAGTACTTCTGCACCAAATTGCATCTCCAGTATTGAAATTGTGCCAAATGTTGACACCCCAATGATACCTTTGCAGTCATACAGGTTATTTGGGGAAACTAGTGATTTGATCATATTTGGTGAAACTTGTTTGTAAAACAGCGCACCGAGACGCCCCGATAATGGAAAATTAACCAAATAGTAATGTAGATCAGCGGTTCCCAACCTTTTTTGCTTTGCGAACCCCTTCCAAAATTTATAGGAGTTTAGCGAACCCCTTACAAAGAGACCCCCCCCCCCCGCTCCACACACAGTAAAATTTTGGAGATTTTTTTTGTTTTGTTTTGTTTGAGACACAAAAATATTTATTGCCAAAAAAAAGTAAACATTGCTACAAGCTAATTAAAAAATTTTTGCAAAACAAATTCAACGGATTAAGCCCAGTGGTAATTCTTGCAGTTTCAGCCCACTTTGAAAAATTTTTAATATTATGGTTATGGAACAAAGAAATTCAAAGTTTGGCTCAAATGTCTTGTCTGACAGCTTCAGTCTTACATTAAGTTCCGCATTTAATTTCCTTCTGCATTTATCTCTATATGATGAAATTCATTTTTCCCATGGAAACTGAAGGTCTAGAAGGTGTAATGAAATTAAAAATGTATTTTTCTGTCAAAACAGTCATTTGTTCATACCACTAAATCAGAAAATTAAAGAATGACCTTTCAAGTTCATTTCATAAATATTTTTACAAATTTTAGTTTGATTGGTGAAGAATACTTGGAATGATTTTAAAATTAATGGGAAAATATTTTGTTTCAATAAATTTGCACAAGGCTGCAGAAGAAGAGCGATGTGTTTGTTCTAGGGTATGGCAAATGGTTCTGAGAAGGATAATAACTCTACTTTAATTCAAAATTGTAAATATCGGTTTGGTATGCAGGCCACACTGTGTGTTTATATCTGGGCCCTTGCTTGTGTAAAATAGGGTCTGCTAGTCTAAATCAGTCCCCCCCCCCTACGTTTATTTGTAAAGGTAAGAAGTTGGGTTGAAGGTTGAGAGTTTTTAGTTGTTAATATAGTAAGTTAAGAAAAGGAATAAAAAATTTCGAAACAAAAACTGACTGAAAAAGCCTTGCAGGTTTATGCAGCTTTTCATGAAGTTTAATAAGTTGCTGCGTAGAAAGTGCAAAATGCTAATTATTTTTATATTTCAGGAAACCTAACAGAGAAATGTGTCATCTGGTCCCATCATCAGAGTTGGAGAGCCTAAAATCAGCATCATTCATTCTATCGTTTTATATTTTTATACTCATGAAGACCCACAGAGAAGTGTTTTGCTGTTGTTTGAAAAAGCCTGTTAAATACATGTAAAAACGTTACACGGATTTAAAAAAAAAGGTTATGATTAATTTATTTTTTGTAGCAGCTGTGTAATAAAAATATGAATTTTTTTTTGTATAATTTATATTTTCTTAATTATGAACTTTACAAAAAGAAACTTTTGCAATGTTCTTGCTAAAATAAAATATCTTCAGTCGTTAGCTCAGAGCAAGACTTCTATTCCGAGGAATAAAAGTAAAATATCCTACTGTTGCTCTGAGGCGACGATATATCGGGGCAACTTTCAATAAATTTCAACAAGAACTTGTTTGAATAATTGGAAATTGATGTTGTTGTTGTTAAATATGGCTTTATTGGAAAAAACAATCCATACACTTAAGACATCTCAAGCACTTCAATCGCAAAACATACAAGCAATTGAAATGAGAACCAGAACAAATAAGCAAAGAAACGTAAGATAAAACGAATTAAAAATTAAGCAACAATACAAGGAACACAAGAAATGTAGTCTTTACAAAGAATTAGTATAAGGTCTCGCGTTCCAGTATAGTCTGCCTATTTCTCCACGTTTCTGGGATTCTTTGTCAAGTTAAGGGAACATAAAAAGGTGGTCAGTATTCATGACGCCCGAGTCACTATGTGGCGTATACTAGATGGAATGATGTTTATGATATTGAGATGTTTTGCTGTGCAATCATGAACAGGTCTTAATCTAAAGTTCACCACAGCCTCTTTACGGGATTTATGGCAAAACATAACCTATAAATCAAAACATAATTACCTGGGGTGGTAACGTCACACACTATCCTCAACTTCCACGTACCTCCTGGGTGATGACAAAAGAGTAACAATTTTGGCTATGGCTACTCAGTGTAAAACAAACAGAGAGATGAGCTTTATTTGGAAACTTTATTATTTTACTCAATAGCAATTCACAAGTGCCTAACTGTCTAGCTTATTATTAGTGCTCAATTGTCCGCTTGAGCCAATCTAACCAGGCAGCATTGTGAAGGCTACGCTGATCCTAATCACAGCATTACGACAATGCCAGGTTAAGTTTGCCTCAAGCATTGAGAAGTGATAAAATTTTAGTATGCAAGAAACTTTTCTATGTTGCAATGTTATTTGTTTTTAAATCTTTACCTCAAAGAGAGAACTTAAAAGTTTCCTTTCCCCCTATACAAATAGGCAACTTAAATTTTTGTCGCAGTAGTATGAAGAAAGAAAGTATACTGCAGTGATCTCAAGTAAATGTAATCTTAATCTTAATAAGCTATTTTTAAAAACTTTTAAAACCCAAATTCTTAATGTATTGTATTGCATTAATCTTTTCGAAGTTATGATTTATTGTATTAAGGTAAAGGGATACGTTTCAGCGGAAAAGAATTTGTACTCTTTTATAAACCACAAAAGCTTACAAAAGAGCAGAAAAGAATATTACGTTTCTGTTAGAGGTATGTCACGGCTCATTTTCTACATTTTTCGTCAAACTGGTCAAAACAATGCACTTAGCAAATCATCAAACGTTGCCAAAATCAATATTACTGAAAATTGAAATTTAATGTTGGATTTTTAATTCAGCATTTCATTAAATAAGACTTAATAGTTGCAAAGGTAGGCGAACACCCTAATTTTCGAGGAAAAAAAATCGATTTTGAGATTTTGAGAAGTTTTGATAGTCTCAGTGTTTTTTTTCTAAATCAGCAATTGTTTTTTAAATCGGTGAATTAGTGAGAAAACTAGAAGAAAGTTACTAAACTCAAATGCACACTGCTTATTACTGAAATTTACCTTTTCTTACTTCATTTTCTCATAACCACGTTTTCAAAATTTTCATTCACGCCAACAGCTCTAGCAAAAAAAGTATTCACTCAAAAGATTTGAAAGCAAAACTGGTAATTGAACATATTACTGTGATATAATCCTCAAAAAGTTAATGTACTTGCATTATGTGGTTTTGAAATAATGATCAATTAAACTTGGAGGGCAAAAAGCACCTTTTTCGGGTGAAATTTTCAAACATTTACCCATAAAATTTGTTTATAGTTAATTATTTCTAAATTGGAGGATTATATCACTCCCTGGTAACTAATAAAGAGATCGACACAAAAAGTTTTAACAATTATGAAAAAGTACATGTCCTGGAAGTGCTAAGGAAATGGTAGTTTTTTCTAAACATATGGGGTTTTTTTTTATTAAAAAGCCTATAGAAAATAATTTTTTCAACAAATAAGTAGTCAAAATGTGTTATTTATGTCATATTTAATAATCGTATAAAGTTTTAGAAAGGTGCAATGAATATTGAAGAAAAAAATATTTAGGGTGTTTGCCTGCCTTAGAAAAAAAGTTCTACCCGGGGAAAAAAATGAATTAAGCCGCTAAATATGTAAAATTTGGATATGACAGAAGATCTATGCAGCTGTTGGATCTGTTGTAGCCGTGATAGAAATTCATTTCCTAAGACTTCTTTTGAATAACTGTTAGATCTCTTTTAGCCTTGCAATTTCAGTCAGACATTCACAACCCCTATAAGCTGAGAGTAAATACACAGGATTTTGGGGAAAAGTGAATTTGCTTCTGACAGATTCAAGTTTTCGCAAATCAAGAATTCCAGTTTAAAACATTATTTTCCATAATTGGTTTCAAACGTTCTGTTTTCGATCTTCTTAATTATTAAATGCTTTTAAGAGTTATACATAGTTTTGCATGCATTTCATGAAATCTTTTCCAGAATTTACTCTCCCACTAAACATTTGTTAAGAAAAATAGAAAAAGGAAAAATAGCTGTTTACATTAAGTTTGCAACTAAATGCCTAAATCCAGCATCATGAAATTTATTTTGAGCATAAGAAGGAAGAAAAAAAAGCTATTTTTTGAGTAGGGGAAGATGGGGTACCTTGGACCTATTTTCACTTTTCAATTTTTAATTTCAAAATTATTTGCCGAATCCAAATCCAAATACCTTTAGTTAAAATTTTATGATTTTTTACACAACATATAATTATTTTCAAAATTTATTTAACTTATTTCAATTACATTAAAAAAAAAAACAAGAATGCAATTAGTACCGAGGTACACCACCGGTGGGGTACCTTGGGTCTTGGAATGGTGTACCTTGGACCAATGATTAACAAGTAAAGAAAACATGATTTTCAGTAAGAACATCACTATTTATCAATCAGTAAACCACACATAATTTTAGAAATACATTTTTTATTTGTTTCAAAGATAAATAAAAATTAAGATCTTATTATCTTATTACGTTTCACTTTTTTAATAAAATGACAAGACGCTGTAGCTTTTGAAAACCATACTAAAGATTATTTTTTTAAGCTACACTATTTCTAACTAAGATTGTAATCAGATAAGTCAGTTCCAAATGCTAACTTCTCTAGATGCCTTTCAGATCCACAAGTTAGTATTGGGTGTGGTAGCTTGAATATGATATCCTTTTTGTCAACTTCATAAAGGGTAGGATCCTCTCTGATGAGATTCTGACAGTTTGGATCTTTTTTCAGATATTACACTTCATACCCATCACCATCAATAGAAATAATCTCTGCAAGAAAATATTAGATAGTTTTCTTGCCAGCGAATTTCATCAATACAAAAACACCAATCTGAATATTGACGTAATCTGGATCTTCTAGTTCATTAAAATGATGATCTGAAATATCGGTATCCTCATATAAATCTTCAATGTTCTCAAGTTCAGACTCTGAGGAATAATAAAGTTTTCTTTTAGCTGGCTTGGTAGGGGGTTTTTCTGTCTTAGTTTGCTATTTTTTTTTCATTGCCATTTTACCTTTTCTATTTCAAGACGCTCTTTCTCGGGTGTGTCGGACAAAATACAAGATATCTCCCCCTATGAAATTGTTTTCTGGTAATGCCTTTGGATATGACCTTATTTCTTCAGGAGTGACAGGACTTGGCAAAGAGATACTAGCTTCAGATGTTGACACACCAGTAAAATCATTTTGTGTGTTATTTTCTTGTTACTTTTGCATTGAGAGATCAGTGACATTTGATAGGAGGAAATCAAAATCTTGAGATATATTTTCATTTAGTATATGTAAGCCAGAGAGATCTTAAAGCCATTGATTATATTTGATAATGTGAAGGCCAGTGGGAATGCTCGTCCAACTATTCCAGCGAGCTGGAGAACATGAAATTTTACAAGTGGCAGAAGTGTGTACCTTCGACCAGTCCAAGGTACACCACTTGTATTGGGTTCTAGGTACACTACTTGGTTATAAAAAACAAAATATCTGACCATTATGTTACAGTTAGGCCTAACTTTGTTTCAAGCACATGGTGTTATAGCTAGAACATGACTGTATAATGCATGACCTTCATTTCAGAATAAACAATATTTGTTTCATAATAAAAAAAAAATACATAAAAATATCTGGAAAAACTTACTTTTAAATGGTATATTTCATTTTTTAATATTACTTCAATCAGATGAGCTTTCAACAAAACATAAAGGTATGCAATGAGACGTCTAGTGGCAAATACTTTAACTACACATGTTGCTATTCAAATATTTTAATAAGCAGAGCTATAATCAGCCTAGGTCTAAGATACACATATGTCAGAGGTAAAACCACTTGCCCCTACAGAGTTTTTTTTTTTTTTTTTCAAATTAAAAGAAAGAATTGTAATAATAAACTAGTGGGAAGAAATAAACTTAGAAAAAAAAAAGAAAAAAAATGAGAATAAAACTTTTTTCCTTTCATTAAAATTTGAAATGATGAGATGAAAAATTGCTTTGTTTATTTTCTAAAATTAATAACATGAAGTGCATTTCGAAATGTTTAAAGAGTAGCACGAAGTTTCAAATGCAAAAACATCTCGGATTCTACTTCGCGTAGTCAAGGAATTCTGAACTTCTTCCCTCTCAGTCCCCCTAGTCAGAGCCAGCAGGCCTCCCCTAGCGACGGTCTTGTTAGAATGCGGTAATAAAAATGAAGATTTTATCGCCGATATCCACCAGTACACTTATCATGAAGATTATTTACAGCGTATACGGTTGTGCATTTTTAATTCTTATCAACCTTAACTGATGGGTATTAGTAATCTGGAAATTTTATATTTAGATGAAGTTTTTCTTTTTAAGTTCCTCTATGCTGATGTTTTTCGTAAAAAAGCGCAATTTTACAACCCTTTTTAACCTACCTTCCCAATAAAAATTTAAAAAAAAAAAAAATGCATTAAAAAAAAATGCGGTGCTGCTGCATAGGCTTCTGGTCCAAGTTGAAAAAGGCACGGACACCAAAAAACGGTCAAATGAGAACAATAAGCAATCGTGATTGCTCAAAAAGCATGATAGAAGGCTTAAAATGCATCTAAGAATATCGCTAAAAAAAAAAAAAAAAAAAAAAAAAAAAAAAAAAAAAAAAAAAAAAAAAAAAAAAAAAAAAAAATATATATATATATATATAATTAAATAAATAATCGAAAAATTTAAAACTGGAAAGTAAGGTATTGAGATGGGGAAACTATGTATGTCTGTCCTATACCCTCCCCCCCCTTCCATAAACTTTGAGTGGGTACTCCAATTCGAACCAACTTTTTTTTTTTTTGTTCGAAAGGTCTGGGCGAGGACATCTCATTCCCATATCCCACTTTTTGATTTAAACAACTTTTCGCTCGATTTTGAACAGTTCAAAAAAACTTAACATTATCACCTACAGAGAAATTCAAGACAAATATAAATCCAAAACTTATAGAGTCAAATTTGCTTCTAACAATCTTTGTTAGAAAAATCTGACGAGGAACTTGTGTAGAAACTATCTTTCTGATTTGAAAAAGTTTTCGTTCAATTTTGAAAAGTTCAAATCTCTTAACATTAGCACCTACGAGGAAACTAAAACTCAATATAGATCCCGAACTTAAAGGCGGATTTTCTTCAAACAAATTTTGTTGCAAATACCTCTTGACGACCAACTCCCGATTCTTGATTGCTAGAATTTAAGGGTCGTCGACTCCGACTCCGACTCCTGTACCCTAAAATTAGTCAGACTCCGAAATTCATACTCTGACTCTGACTCCGCAATTTCGGTAAAAATTTAGACACGGAGGGAAAATGACCGACTCTGACAGTTGGAGTTTTAAAGTCTTCGATTCCGACTCTTTTATCTCAAAATAAGGCCACTTCCAAGAGTTGTGGACTTTGAGAGAAAGTGACCGAGTCTGACTCTGAGTTTTTGAATTAAAAATCTTAGAATCCCGATTCTTACTCCTTCACACCAAAATGAGATTGACTCCGACTCCGCAGTCATGGTCTTTACTGTAAAATAATTGTTGATGTGATTTGTTTTCATTTTCACACTCTAAAGTTTTAATTTATGTATTCAGATTTTCACGGAGAAATTCAGAGTTCTTTATGTTTTTAAATAAAAATTAAGCACGGACGATTTTTTTTTTGATAATGAACATGATTTCTTACTCGACGTTAAATCCCGCTTATCACAAATTTGCCATTTCAACTGCGCTTGCGCGCGGACTTAGCTGATTTCAAAACTCTTTCTAAATTAATTACAAACATTTTAAATTTGGTAATAAATATGAGATGGCAAGAGATAAAAATTAGAAATCACAAAGTTTTTTCTGATTTAGTTTTTAGGCTTCGGTAAAGATTGAATTTTGCGTTTTAATTATTAATGGATTCGGTTTTTGAATCGTCTGTCCTTTTTCAGGACCAAATTTTTAACCTCAGAAGAGCGTACTAGAATTTCAGCATCACTTCTAATACAAAGCCGAACCCTCAACCTAAATAAAAATGTATAATACTAAGTTGTTTACGCCTAACGTAAAATATCCGCAAAAGACGGATTTCTGTACTAATATTCCAATCATTTTTGAAGTACACAATGTGTTTTACACTTCTGTTAAATAAATATTTCCAAACTAATAAATATTAAAGTGTCATTTTTCTCTTAAGATTATCAATTATTCATATCCGCAGTTTCATATAATATATCACGAAGTCGCTGTGAAAATATTCTAATCACATTCATTAATTTGGTGGGACTCTCGCTCAGCTTAAATATAAACAAGCAACACGAAATCTTAAAACAGAAAGCCCAAAAAGCTAAGTCCGTGCGCAAGCGCAGTTGAAATGGCAAATTTGTGATAACCGGGATTTAACGTCAAGTTGATTTCTTTAAGTTGACATTTTATTGTTGTTTAGTTGATTTTGAAAAAACATGTATTTTTTTTTAATTATTTTTTGGCAACAGTGGAAAAACAAACGATTTTTTTAATATAGTGTATTTATTTTGATGAGCTTATTATTTTTAATTCTTTTTGAAAGCGATTAAAAAAAAATTGTTAATGGAAAATAATATATTAGCTTCCTTGTTTATAAGGTGCTACTACTATGTTTGTTTATTTATTTTTTATGCATCTCTTTTTTTAGATTAGAGAGGCACATTTTATTTCTAGAAACCAGAATAAAATGTTAAAAAATTACGTTTGAAATAATTTGCAATTTTAGCTAATTTTGAGAATATTGATCCGATACTAGAAAGTCGATATTGATGTACGAGAAAGTAGGCTCGTTTAGTTTTGGAAGGAACTTCTTGCTAAATGTGAAATCTACTTGTTGATCCTTGAATTAACGCAAACAATATAAAAGCCATGGTGACGAAAGTTTGTCTTCCTAATAAATATTAAAACGACGAGTTAGCTTATTTTCATCGTCATGGCAATCTGAAAAATCAGAGCAACATCAACTTTTGTCAAGTGGGGATAAAAGGCAATTTGTGATTGCTCAATATGAGTATGCGGTTTGAAATACAGATGTTTTGACCAAATTTCCCTGAATGACTACATGGTTCTTATTTCAAAAACGGTGTCACCTTTCCAGAAACATAACCATATCCATAAATATAAACTTGTTCAGCACAACTTAAAACGTTAAAATCAATTTAAAGTCAAATATCTCCACGAAATAAAAGCTATCTTCTCTATACGTTCAGAATAAAATGATAAGACAGTTCTGTGCGAGAAGAAATATTAATACAACCTTGACGGTCATAAACCATTAAATTTGGACTCATCAACCAGGAGTGAAAACGTTTAATTACTGTCATTTAAACAGTATGTACTTCGACAGCTGCAGCCTTAATTGGGAAATGAATTTAAAATAAACCGGCCATAAAATCTCGAAGTCATTTTTCACGCGATGAAAGAGAATTGAATAGTGCGTTTGAAAACTGGAGGTGTTTAATATTCCTTCCAATTTGCATGAGGCTCAATTCTATTCAATGAAGATGCTCATTTTTATTTTGCTAACAATACAAGTCATCAAAGGTAAGAGACTTTTACATGTTTATATTACCGTGGGAAAGTAAAGCGCAGTATCTGCAGGACTGAGGTTTCGAGATACTTGAAGAAGCGCGTTTTAGATTCCATACTCAGGGGCAACGAAAGGCCTAGTCAGAAACCAGAGGCCCGGCCGTTGAAGGGGCCCTGCTCTTGATCGGAGTTCTATAACTTTAACTAGTTTAATGGGGAGGGCGCACGGCGGACAAACTGACAAGGGATCCACCTTGGCTCTCAGCAGCCCTATGCCGTAGCATAGTTGTACTTCCTATTTCTGTTTAAGTTTTCTTTTTGAATTTGACAATGACAACATATCTCTTAACCTAAAAATTACGACCTACTTTGATCCAGCATAAAAGCTTGAAAACATCCGCCAGAGAAATTTGCAAAAGGAAAGAATAGCTAAAACAAAGATTCTAAACAGGAAAAACACAAGAAAAAACTTGGAATTATCGGAAACGGATAGAGACAGAGATTGCAGACTCAATTTATCAGGGCTCAGTGACATGACTTTCATTGTGGAAAATGAAGAGGTATTAAAAGTTGCAGGAGGAGGTTTAGAAAAAGGTTTATTCAGTTGCATCTACTTCTTAAAAACATTGTTAAATTTGTTTAAAAGTGTACGAAATTTTATTACTGTAGAATGGAATGAGCTCAGGTTTCCAAAAAGATAGCAGCTATTTATGCGAGAGAAGAAGGAGCGAATGTTGAGAGCATGGAACGCACCAAAAAGTTTTGGAAGTGACCGAAAATTTAGGATCCTTTGTTTTACGAATGGTATTATCCTAATAAAATTATTTAACCTTAAAACATATGAAAAGATGACTGTTCTCCGTCGGTAATTTTTAGACAATAACTAGGTGTGCACACACGTTTAAAATAATAATAATAATAATTTTCCTTAAAACAAATAATTGTGACTCAAACTTCTTGTAAAACATATTTTTCTTTCAAATAAATAGTTTTTCTGGTGAACACATGTTTATCTTTGGCTTTCGTTAGTTCTACAATGATTTTAAATAGGGAAAATCACATTGGGCCAAAGTAACCCAAACGCAAGGGTAACATTGGCCCAAATAAAAAATAATAATAGATGGTAAAAATACTTGAAAATAAACTGATCACAAGTCAAAAATTAAATTAAGAGATTTCTAAATGTGTAAAGCAAGTTTCCACAGCTTGGAAATATGAATTAGCTACAAAATTATTGAGAAAAGAATGAGAAAAGTTCCAAAATCTCGGCCAAAGTAGCTCGCGTTTACGGTACATCATCATTCTTAAATGGAGGATATCACTGTAAATACTGTGTGCTTTCATTTCAAATGTATGAAATTAATCGGTTTTGATGAACAAAATTTTGAAATTCAATTGCTCAGTTTAATAATGAATTACTTTCAACTAATAAATCTGTTTTTGATATATTACGGAAGAACATTTTTGTCGTACGAGAGATGAAAAACGTCACAATTGCACTAGAATGGCAAAACAAAATAAATAATTCTTCTCTGAATATGAAATTTATTTAAAGTAATATATTTTGAATGTGCTCAAAGTACTAAATTTCATCAACTATCAATGTCATTGGTGTGGAACAATTGGAACCGAACGAAATTTTTTTTTTCTATTTATGTATTAAAAAGTTCGTTGATTTCTACTACAGGATTTTTTTTTTGAATATATAAAAATTTATTTTTAATTATATATGCGCACGATTTGTCTAAAGTGAAAAGTATTTTTCTGTTTTCAGGGGAGGTTTGTCCAAATGGAAGTCTCAAAGAAAGGATGGTAAGCTATTTTGCTTAATGCAAGGCGGAATATGGAAAAAGGTATTCAGTGATTCAGATACAACTAATGCCTCAAAAAGCAGAATAACACTGAATATCTATTGTCTGTTAGTGGAATAGATATTCCACAACCGGAAAGTTACCAGAAAGTTTAGGAAATATTAGAGCTATCACGTGCTTTTAAAAAATTTTGCACTTAAAATATAAATTGGGAAAATGATAATCCCGTGGCTTAAAATAGGCGCTGTTACAAGATTTTTCCATCAATAATAATAAAAAAAAAATGTTTAAAATTTATTTCAAGTTTCATCTATTCATATGCTTAAGTTAAAAAATGTAAAAAATATAATTCCTTGAGATAGACGGAATGGTAAACAAGCATCTATTCGTATATAGCGAAGAGCAAAAAAACTGCGTCACATGCCAACAATGTCAAAAAAGTGCAAATAATTTTTTTCACGCAAATGTTTTACGCAATGCTGATGTTGTTGCGATAAAATTAAGTTCTAAGGATAAACTTAATCCCAGTAAATAAGGAAAATGAAGTTATTTGCTCTTAACTACACTGGTGGACAAAATTAAGAGATGGGAGACATTTTCCTACATATCTCGAGAAATACTGAACAAAAATAAATGAAACTTGGTATGAATATAACTTATTGCATCACAATAATGTGTGCAAAGCAAAAACTCAAATGTCATTCATTGGCAAGAGTTATTGCCAACAGTCCAATGTGGACTGAAATTCATGATGAAAGAGGGTGATGAAAGTGAGGCTTGTATGGTGTAAGGCCACCTTTAATATGGTGTGTGGTTACCTCTGACAGATAGACAGCATGCACAACGAGTATACATGCTGTTAATAAGAGAGTTAAGAAGTGCTTGTGGAAAACCCTCCCACTCTTCCACCAGAGCAGTTTTTAACTCCGGAATGGTTCTGGGTGGGGGCTGGCGTATCGCAATAGCCCTCCCAAGAGCATCCCGAGCGTGTTCAATGGAGTTAAGGTCAGGAGATCTGGCTGGCCAATCCATTCGATGAATATCTTCGCTTTCCAGATACTCCTCAACTAGGACTGCTCTATGTGGTCTAGTATTGTCGTCCATGAAACGAATTCAGGGCCAACAGCACTCCTGAACAGACGCACATAGGGTTGTAATATCTCCTCCCTGTACCTCTCGACACTCACAACCAGTGTCAAACACATAGAGTGGTCTGCGCATATCTTGTATGATCCCTGCCCAAACCATCACTCCTCCATCAGCATAATGGTACTTTTCCATGATGTTACTGGGATGGTATCGGGTTCCAGGTTCCCTCCATATGAATATCCACCGAGAATCAGGACTGAATTTAGAATCGTCTGTGAAAAAAACATTAGGCCATTTGAACTGCTTCCAGTTTTGGTGCTGTCTGCACGATTGTACACACTCACTTTTGTGGAAGGGAGGGAGTGGGATGCAAATGGCGAGCTTCCTGGAATACAACCCTCTTTCACCGAGCCTCCTGGCAACTGTCTTCCTTGGAACTAATGTTCCTGTGCTAGCAGCGAGGTCCCTAGACAGTTGTGTCGCTGTAGACGTCCTCTGGTTCTTGGCTGCAAGTAACAAATACTGGTCTTCAATGGACGTTGTTGCTGTCGGACGACCTTGTCCTGGTCTTCTGTGGACACTGTCCCACTGTTTTTAAACTGACTCCACAAATTCGATACAACACCTGGAGTTACACCTATTATTCTAGCAACCTGAGCTTGGGACTCTCCTGCCTCAAGTCTACCCGTAATTATCCACCTCATACCTTCGTCTAAACCAGTGCTTCTCAACCTTTTTTACTTTGCGGCACACTTAAGAAATTCCTAGATCAACGGGGCACACTGAACTTAATTTCGCAATGGTAATATAAAAATGTTTTATCATTCACTGGTAAAAAGACGGGAGGGGGGACCTTTTTCACATAAATGAAACAATTATAGCTATCGTAGTGTATTTCAATTTATTTAGAAAGTAGATATATTTTGAATATTGCGGTTGATAATGAACAACAAAACTATAGCTATTTACAGAAAATTATGCTTCATATGTTTCAAAGCATTTCTATCAAACATATCGTTAAAGTGCAAACTGCAGTTAAACGATTTATCAAATAATGTTTTATGAAAGAAGCAAGAAAGAAATTAAAATCAATCACCTAACTTCCGTTGGACACTAATTTTTGACGTTTGATGTTCGACTCTCTGCTGGAAAGAGCTACACGAAGTTCTTGATCCAGGCTCTTTAGAGATGATCTCTAACTGTTTTTTTTTCTTTTTATAAGTGCGAAGGCTGAATAGCCGAGTTTGCAAATATATGTAGTTGAAAATGGTAGCAGCACATCAGTAGCAAGACAAGAGATCGTGGGATACTCATTTTTAACCAGCAACCAAAATTCGTCCAGGGGCACTTCGCTCAACTTAAGTTTAATAAGAGTACGGTCGCTCTTGAGGTCCATAAATTCTTCTCGCGCCTTCAGAGAAAAGATTTTAACTGATACATCCGCAGATGAAGAGAATGGATCGCGAATCCAGTCATACTGTTCCATGTTACTATTCTTGAAATAGTACTTAAACTTGTTCTGAAGTATGACTAAATGATCTGCCACCATATTCAGCAGCTTTTTTCCCATGCCATTTTCTTCACACACCATGTTGACGGTCCGTTTGATCATGTCCAATGAGCCACGAACTACTTCTTCTCTTCACAGCTGAATTTTTGATTTGAACCCGTTTGGCTTGTCCATACATGTAACCCCAATTTTCTCCTTGTCCTAGCATTTTCAGGTTCAATTTGATAAGGTTTTCAAAAATGCCAGCCATGTGCGCTAGTTTTGCCAACCAATATTTGTCTTGTAACAAACTGGCGTACTGCATTTCGTTTTTTAAAATCAAAAACTGTCGTACCTCTCCCCTCAATTCAAAAGTTCTTGATAGTACCTCACCACTTGAAGCCAGCGAATCTCTACATGAAGATGTTGATCTGTCCCCATTTCTTCACAAAGTATGGAGAAAAGGCGAGAATTACGGGGCGTCGATTTTATGAAATTCACGATTGTCACGACTTCGGCCAAAGCTGACTTCAGCTGATCTTCACGACGGAGGAAACAGTGTATGGTTTTAATTTCTATTTTACTAAGTCTCAGAACCGAGCTTTGAGAAATTACGATAAAACGAAATTAGTATCGAACCTCGAAAAGAGGAAAACGAAAGCTAAAGCTGTGGGAGGGAACGATACTCCCGTTTGCGAAAGACTTAGAAAAATTCTGTATAATTTGTTGATTTCGTGGAAATTTAAATCCGTTTTCAAAAACTGAAAGCTATAGTGTCACAAGAAGTTTAAAAGAGGTGGGGCAGTAAACCCCGCCTCTCTCCTTGTCGGGTATGCCTTATTGCACATGATCGAAGGGGTGAATTGAGAAGTTACAGAACGATACAAACGCTATTCGGTCGTGTAACTTTAAAATGAAATACGTCAAGGCTCTTTCTTTTTATATAACTACGAAAATACCGCGGCACACCGGGTTCCTTGTCGCGGCGCACCAGTGTGCCACGGCACACCGGTTGCGAAGCCCTGGTCTAAACGACGATGTTCACTCATTTCACCTAAAAATCAACAAAAAACGGCAAGATTGTTCAAGAAACACAATACAACTAGCTACTCTGTTATAGAGTGGAATGAGCTGAGCAGCCGGCTCTAGACTTTTATACCTCTGGCTGCTTTAGCAACTCACACAAGAATACGTAAACTCATCTCAGCAACATCAGCACCATAGTACCATTATATGGCAACCAACTATCCAGGTTTTATGAGATATTTTCCGAGAAATGCGCGAAAATACCTTACATCTCTTAATTTTGTGCACCAGTGTATATGGGAAATTGAAAGAGAAGGTCAAAAATCTAATACAAAAAGCGGTAGTATAAAGAAACAGCGAGTCATTTGCAGAAAAAGCAGTAAATTGTGTCATATGATATTTGTAAAAAAACTGTTGTTTTAAAAATTGAAATGAATGAATTATAAATAATTAGAAAAATGAAAAAAAAAAAAAAAACGTAGAAATTCTAAACAGAGTTTTAAAAAAAAATATCAAAAACGTGTCCACAGATGGTGAAAAAGTCATCTCATCTGTGGACTGACAATAATCCAAATTTTCAGGCTTATAATTATTAGAAAAAGCATTACATGAGTTCAATAAATAGAATTTTTGATTGCAAGTAACTCAAAATACTCAACACAAAATCTTTTACTATAAACTAAGGTGATTTCAAAATAAATGTTTACACCTTGACTAAGGTCACGTCTGTGAGCAAAAATAAAAGTAACAATAAATTCCTTCAGAAGCAGCACACATTGTAATTATTCATGAATTTCATCCCTGGGACCCATTTTGTTTGGAGTTACAATTAGAAGAATTTAAGTTTTATCATAATTTACTTTTCAAATTTTAGCACTTTGTGGTCCTGTGCAGAGACTAACACATCACGTCTGAGGCGCTAATACAATTCATGTAATAAGGTCAAGATCTCTCTCTCTCAGTGTATTAAATAAATTAATGTATCTCTAGTTTTAAATGTAGGCCAATGACGGGAAATGCGATAAAAATAATGTTGCCGTCACCGTCGGTGCGAAACCAGCACAGAGAGTTTGTCTGTCATTACACAGGAAGCAGAGTACCAGTATAGATCATATTATCTAGTCTTTTGGAATCGCGAGAAAAACTACGGAAAGACCTGCTACTTTCTTCGTTGTTAACTGACAGGTCGTCTCATTTCACTTTGCACCCTATTTTTTATCGGCGATAACCGGTTGTTATTGGCTCAATTATACGCAAAAAATTTCTCCTCCCCCCCCCCAAAAAAAACGCGATAAAAAGCATTAACTCCCCTAATATTCGGGATGTCACGGATTGCACCGGGACTATAAAAGAAAATCTCGTTTCATTTTGGTAGTTACGAAGCAACCCTCTGCTAAGTCTATCAGGACTTTGTTCAAAGGCTTATATGCTTCATTTTTCTCGATAGGCTCCCTACGGCGTGCTGAAATCCGAGATCGGGACACCTATCGATGATCACCTCAATTCGCTTACGGCCGGGCCTAGAGGACCGATATTGATGCAAGACAGCAGGTACCTGGAAGAAATGGCACACTTTGACCGGTTAGTTCGGAAGTACTAAACTTTTATTTTATTTTATTGTTTCTCGAGTCGCCTACACTTGACAATTAGTTCGGACTGGTATATCCTAAGGAAATAAAACTGATGTTAGTTTCTGTGATAATAATTGTACTTTTCTTACAAATGGCTGTGTATGGCTAATTCTAAAAAAGTAGTCTTTTTTTTTCTTCTCGGAAAAAAAAAAAATCTTTCCATTGGTAGAGCGAGTTCAATTCTAAAAATCGGTGCATTTAATATGTTTTAGTGCGTTTAATCGAATAAAATAAGTTTCAACTCGATAAGACTTACCGTTCCGGAATAACAAAATTTTAGTTTAACTCAAACAGTTGATTTTAATTTTCGTATTTATTGAATTTTAAAATACTTCTAGGTGTTCTATCTACTTGAAAACTTGCACATGTATTATATTTTAGCTTGTACAGAAATATTTCACGAATATGCTTTAATTAAAAATTTAAATTTTACCTGAATGTGAATAAATCAAAATAAAAGCATAACGTAAGAGAAAATACCAAGAGCGTTTGAAATAAATAAAAATTGATAGCAGAAAACCTAAGACGATGAATGCTGAAAGATTTAAAAAGTATAGTGAAAAGTTACGAGAAAAATTTACTTTAGTGATGCAAAATCAGAGCGACTACAACAATTACTTTCAGATAAATTTACAAAAGAACGTACAATCAAATATGAAACTACAATTGATGCTGCTTTTTCCTTAGAAAACGTCGAATCTCAAACTTTTATATCTTTTTTTAGTTACCATATATAAAAGCTCTGTTATTTCTGCGATAAATACCTAAATATTAAAAACTTTAATTTATAATGTATACGATTTTTAAAACTCGTTCGTACTCATCTTTATATATTAACTAGAGGACCCGACAGACATTGTTCTGCTCAAACTTTGTAAATTGAAAAGTTAAAAAATTACAATAAACTATCAAGTGTTTGAACCGTTTTATTGAAAAAAATAAGTAAAAAGAAAATGTTTTAAGCTGCTTGGTGTCAGAGTGCGAATATTTATTACAACTTGATTTATCTAATGCCCACTGAGCAGTTTTTTTTATTAACTATTTTTGCTCCCGTACTTGATGGTTTGTTCCTTCAGTCATACTCAAGGGATAAAAAGCATCCTTAAATATTAAGTGTAAAAAACTAACTACTCATCTAGAACAAACGGGAAATCCCGCTGCAACATCCCTCATATGAAAAATAACAAAACAATCGAAACGATATCGTTTAAAAAAAATGATAATGGTAAAAACAGTTCTCTGAATAAGCAAAAGTCACTCATCCCTCCCCACCTTCCTCCCTCCCGATGTAAAAGAAACACATTCTTCAACTAAAATGACTAAATACTCTTTAAAAACAAAAGCAATTCTTTGCAATTTGAAATATTTCGCCAAATAAACAAAAATACAATAAATTACATTAACAGCAGCTTTAAAATGTAAACAAATAAACACGCAACTCTATTGTTTATAGTCAAAGTCGCCAATCCACCACGTAACTGTAATCCAGCTGATAAGTGAGAGAAACCTACTTCGACCGATTAGCAGTCCGATCTTTTGTACGAAAACTTTTAATACTTCATATATTGCCTAATTTGTTCTTTATATCAAAGATAAAGATCTTCCACTGCACTGATCTTTTGTGTCCAGAACTACCCTGTTGTAATTTATCCGGACGAAAATAAAATTTGTTTCATCTCTAAATTCCATCATCTTTTCCTTTAATAATATTGTAACGGATTCGGTGCGACTTCCACTTTCTTGAAATGAAGACACAGTTCTTGATAAAAAACACAGGAGCTTTATTTACACTATGTACAGGAGAAATCGTTAACAACTGCTAAAATAATCACCAGCAATTAAGCAAATATCACTCAATACCGTAAACTCAACGATTACATTCGTATTTACTTCCAAATACGAAAACAACACAGCGAAATGCCTCGCTATAAACAGAGCTAATACACACTCTCAGTACCAATTCTCAATCGAAACTAAACTTTTTATCCATCGCTAACGGCTTATATACACAACGAAAAGAAATCTCTCAAAGATTCCAGAAAATGCTACAACGTTCTACAACTACACTTTCATTGATAAAATCAGTGAATGAAATAAGAAAAAAAAAGAATAGGGGGTTTTATACTTTAGCCATATACGGGAAAATATTTACAGGTTACGTTACTACAATAATTACTATTTACAGAATTTGTAACATTGCCCCCTTCCCAAGGACTGCACGTCCCGGGCAGTACAATCCCCAGAAAGGGTGCAAACTTCTATCACAAGTTCACAAATACACACATTAAATAATAACCAATAATGCATAGGAAACACAATAATAACAAGAAATATTACTAAACATTAAAAGCAAAAAAAAAAATTATCTACAACTTTTATGTTATTAACCATGGTTGTTTACGTAATACTCATGAACTATGGCCATAGTATGGGGCTAACCGATCATAATGTACAACCCTAGGTTTTGCATTAGGTGATTTTTGGATCCTCACTACGACGTCATTCAGTCGGTTAAGGACTTTGTAGGGTCCATCCCAATGCGACTGCAATTTGGGTGACAGACCTTTCTGTCGGATGGGATTCCATAACCAAACCTTGTCGCCTTCGTTGAATTCATGTCCAGTAGACCTTGTGTCGTATCGGGTCTTCATCTTCTCTGCCGCGATGTTGATTCGCTCCCGTGCAAAGTTATGAACGTCTTCCAACCGGGCCTGGAGATTCTGGATGTATTTCTCAGGCGATGCAGGCGCATCCGGAGGACGACCGAAGACGAGATCACAAGGTAGCCGAAGCTCTCGTCCGAAGAGCATCTGAGATAGGGCATATCCGGTAGTCTCGTGGACAGCACTGCGGTAGGCCAGCAGGAACAAAGGTAGCTTCTTGTCCCAATCCTGTTGATTTCTGGATACAATAAGCGAGAGATTATTCAGGATTGTGCGGTTAAATCTCTCCACCATGCCGTCCGATTGTGGGTGTAGTGGTGTTGTCCTAGTTTTCTCGATTCCGAAAATTTGACATAGGCCCTTAAACACAGCAGAGATGAAATTCCTCCCTTGATCGGAATGAATCTGCAAAGGTGTTCCATATCTCGAGATCCAATGTTGGACTAGAGTCTCTGCTACGGTGGTAGCCTCTTGATCTGGAATGGGATATGCTTCCAGCCATTTGGTGAAGTAGTCGATGGAAACAAAAATGTATTTGTTCCCATCAGCAGTTTTTGGTAGAGGACCCAGGATGTCGATCCCAATTCGTTCGAAAGGAGCTCCAACGTTGTACAGATGTAGCTTCCCTCTGCTTCTCTTCTTCGGTCCTTTACGAGCAGCACAGGCGTCACAAGAATGGCACCACTTCTCCACGTCATCCTTCGCCTTACTCCAGAAGAAGCGCTCCCGAACTTTATTGAGGGTTTTCAACACACCAAAATGTCCTCCAGTCGCACTACTATGTATTTCTTTCAGAACATCTGAAATCCTTGATCGGGGAAGTAGTAACTGCCACCTAGACGTTTTGCCGTCATCAGATTCCCATTTTCGGTACAGTACGCCGTTTCGTAAATGGAGTGAATTCCATAAAGCCCAGTATCTTTTTGTTGCAGGACTAAAGATGGAAACGTCCTGCCAGCTAGGTCGCTGACTGTCACTCTCCATGAGCCCCAAAATTGGTTTTATGTCGGGGTCTTCAAGTTGATCTTTTCGAACTTGGTCGTCACTCCATGGATCAGGTTCTGAAGATGTTGGAGTCACTGTCACCTGATAGGCAGTAGGAATAGTCTTTCCATACTGTCTCTCGATTCGGGAACAATAATTGCAGTTCTCAGGACAGGGTCTCCTTGATAAAGCGTCTGCATTACCGTGAGACAACCCTTTTCGGTGCTTAATCTCCATGTCATATTCCTGGAGCCGCTGTATCCACCTGGCTATCTGGCCTTCTGGATTCCTGAAGTTCAAAAGTCAAGTTAACGACGCATGATCTGTCCGAAGCAGAAACTTTCGACCGTAGAGGTAATGATGGAAGTGTTCTACAGCTTTTCACTATAGCCAGTAACTCCTTTCTGGTGACGCAGTAATTTCGCTCCGACTTTGATAAGCATTTGCCCAGTAAGCGATGACATGTTCATTGCCGTCAATTTCTTGGGATAGAACAGCTCCGATGCCCTCTTGGCTCGCATCAGTGTCCAGGATGAAGGATTTTTCAGGCTGAGGATAGGCGAGGATAGGCGTTGATGTTAAAGCCTCCTTCAGTCGTAGAAATGCATCCTCGCATTCTTTGGACCATTCAAACTTTTGCTTGCTCTCCGTCAGCTTATGCAAAGGTCGTGCAATGTTGGAAAAACCCTTCACAAACTTCCTGTAGTACGTGCATAGCCCCAAGAAACTTCGCAGCTGATGGATGTTTTCGGGACGACTCCAACTCTTGACTGCAGATACCTTTTCTGGATCGGTTTGTACACCTTCAGAAGAGATGATGTGACCAAGGTAGTTCACTTCCCGGCGGAACAAATTACATTTCGACGGGCTTAACTTCAGATTGGCTTTCTTAAGCTTTTGCAGCACCTTCCTAAGATTTGCCAGATGTTCTTCGAAACTGCGTCCCACGATGATGATATCGTCTAAGTAGACCAGACAGGATTCGTAGCAAAGTCCTCTTAACACTATCTCCATAAGACGCTCGAACGTAGCTGGTGCATTGCAGAGGCCGAAGGGCATCACTTTAAACTGCCATAAGCCTTGTCCAGTTGTAAACGCTGTCTTCTCTCGGTCATTAGGGTGTATCTCAACCTGCCAGTAGCCGCTCTTCAAGTCCAGGGTCGAAAACCACTTGTGTCCGGAAAGAGTGTCCAAGGTGTCGTCTATCCGTGGAAGAGGGTAACTGTCTTTCTTGGTGATTTCATTCAGCCGTCAGTAATCGACACAAAATCTGGTGGAGCCATCTTTCTTTCGGACCAAGACGATGGGAGAGGCCCAAGGACTGGACGAGGGTTCGATGACATCATTCTCCTGCATCTCTTTCAGGAGGGTCTCAACCTCTTCCTTCTGGGCGAACGGTAGTCGTCTTGGATGCTGTTTAATAGGGGGGTGTTCTCCAGTGTAAATCCTGTGCTGCGTTAAATTCGTACGGCCAACATCCTCCGATGTAGATGAAAACAGATGCTTGAAATCGTCCACCAACTGTTCCGCAGCAGTTCTTTGATCTTTCGATAATGGCGCACTCCCAATTAACTTCGAAGTCAAGGACTCAGAAGACACAGTCTCGGGGAAATTGATTCTTCTAATGATGCAGTTTACTGGAGTACAAGTTGCTAACACTTCACCTTTCCGGATATTTCTTGGCCTTTCACTCACGTTGGCGACTCTCACAGGAATTACATCCTTAGAAAGGTCCACAAGCGTAGATGCTACCAGCACTCCTTTTAGGCTATTGCTTAGGTTAGGGTATTCAATGAGTCCAAATCGTAAACTATTGCTTTCTTTAATGGAGCCAGGTATTAATGATTCAGACCTTGAGGGAATCGATAAATCTGTTTGGGCTATTATTTGATGAGCGGATTTTACATCATTTTCAACGTTGAAGATGGCTATGTCTTCTCTCATCGAGTGCAGTTCATTAGTCTTGAAGTCAAGGGTGAAGTCGTATCTCTTTAAAAAGTCCAATCCGAGAATGAAGGAGTCCGTGATATCCGCAATGAAAGCCGTATGATGGTAGGTGGCATTCCCAAACACTATTTCCAAGCCCACTTTACCCTCAATCTCGATTTTGTCGCCTGTCAGTCTGGAGACTTACGCGTGGCGATGTCCACAACAGTTTCAATCCAAATTCACGAGCCACGTCTGTCCTAACGATTGTCACATATGCTCCAGTGTCGACAATCAGTTTGCAAGAATTCCCATTTACATGGGCGTAAATGAAAAGTCCATCACTGCCACTACTAGTAGAGGAAATCTGCAGAGCTCTGGTGGAGGTGATTTCTTTCCCTCGCGTAGCTTGGCGAGCAGGACAACTCCTTCGCAGGTGCCCTTCACTACCGCATTTCCAGCACTTCTGCTCTTGTTTCTTTTGGGCTGTTATGCTGTTCAGATGTCTTGCCAAGTCACCGAGCTGTCTCTCAAGTTCAGCGAGATGGGATGACCTGGAATCAGACTCATCAGCTTCTAGAGTTCGGATGGGATGGCGATTCACACGGGTTGCTTGCTGTGCAGCCTCCAACTTCATCGCATACACAACAGCAGAACTCAGATCTTTGACATTCGCCATCTGTAAAGCTTTCTGGATTTCCGGATCTCGAACCCCGTAGATGTAGTAGTTGAGTGCCAGGTTGTCTCGAACATCCGCAGGACAGTCGCAAAAAGCAAGATGAGACAGTCTCTCGACGTCCGCCGCTAGCTCTTGCAGGGTTTCCCCGGTTTTCTGGAAACGGGACTTCAACTGGAGTCGGCTGAAATCTTTCTGGCACTTCTCACCGAAGCGAAGCTCCAACGCAGATGTGAGGGCGGCGAAATCCAGGCGCTGGCTGTCCGGAAGGGTCTGGAGAATGTCCGCTGCGTCACCTCTCAGGGATGCTGCAAGATGACAGGGCTTGGTAGCAGAGTCCCATCCGTTCGCTTCCGCCACTATCATGAATTGAGTTTTGTATAAACCTGCCACGAAGTTTTCCCATCAAATGTGGCAAGTTTAACGGACGGTCGAGCAACCGATGTGGGAGCGCCAAACTGTACAGAGCTGCTTTCCGCGGTCGCCAATCTCCTTTCCATGTTTTTAATTTTCTCATCCACATAATTCTCAACTGTTGCGATACGGTTTTCTACTGTTTCAAATTTTTCATCAAAAGCATTAACTCGATGCTCTATCTCATTAAATTTATTTTCCATCACAGTCTTTACCGAAGTAAGGTCGTTTTTAATTTCCTCTTGGTTAGAAGCTAAATCATTTTTCAGCACCATTAAATCCCTTTTCCATTGTTCTTGATTAGCCGCCAATTCATTTTTCAATTGTTCTTGATTAGCCGCCATATTATTTTTTAATTGTTCTTGATTAGCCGCCATATAATTTTTTAATTGTTCTTGATTAGCCGCCATATCATTTTTTAATTTTTCTTGATTAGCCGCCAAACTTCCAGTCAAGTCACTTTTCACAGCATTAATTGCTTCCAGAAGTTGTTTTAATTGGTCATCCATTGCGCGAGTACTCACCATAAAAACAAAGTCTATAAATTCAAACAGTCTTTATGAAAAAATGTCCAAAGTCACACTTACTCCAAGAAAGTCCAGAAGAAGTCCCACGTTGGGCGCCGAATTGTAACGGATTCGGTGCGACTTCCACTTTCTTGAAATGAAGACACAGTTCTTGATAAAAAACACAGGAGCTTTATTTACACTATGTACAGGAGAAATCGTTTACAACTGCTAAAATAATCACCAGCAATTAAGCAAATATCACTCAACACCGTAAACTCAACGATTACACTCGTATTTACTTCCAAATACGAAAACAACACAGCGAAATGCCTCGCTATAAACAGAGCTAATACACACTCTCAGTACCAATTCTCAATCGAAACTAAACTTTTTATCCATCGCTAACGGCTTATATACACAACAAAAAGAAATCTCTCAAAGATTCCAGAAAATGCTACAACGTTCTACAACTACACTTTCATTGATAAAATCAGTGAATAAAATAAGAAAAAAAAGAATAGGGGGTTGTATACTTTAGCCATATGTTAAGGGGTTGTATATTCATTACGGGAAACTATTTACAGGTTACGTTACTACAACAATTACTATTTACAGAATTTGTAACAATATACTGATTAGTTACATAATCTTAAAGTTTTCTTAACATTGATGCCAAAATTCAGATGGATTTCAGCCGAGAAACAAATGTTGCTAGGTATGGTACTTTCTGATCATTTGGTTAGGAAAACCTAAAGCACCGATGCGGTCACATTGCTCAACTACGACGACAGAACACACGTTTTGCGTGAACCTTCCAGTACTTTATGTATGTGTGTGTGTGTGAAAAAGGCTTCTCTCTCTCTCTCTCTCTCTCTCTCTCTACGTTTTATCTATTCTCAATTGACATATCACAGTAGGAAATTTCATTACAAAATACATGACTTCTTTGATCTTGTCGAGAGAATACGGTTCTGCTATATGACCCATGATACCGAATTTACCATCATTCTTGAATAAACAGACGCCAAATTGTTTATTCAAGCGTAGTTAGGGTTGGATGTTGGACTATCCGAAACTGGTTTTGGACGTCAAAAACTGTGTAAAACTGTCTGAAAGTGTCTTAAACTGCCCAAAAGTATGCTAAAGCTAAGGGGATGTAATCCAAAAAAATCCTATTTATTGCAATATTCGTAACGCATAAATATAAATATTAATAAGGTTTAATTAATGAGGTATTTGATAATATTTTCCCCTGAAATGTTCATTTAAAAAATATTTTACGCAAAAAAATTGCCAACAACTTGATTACATAAAAACTTCCACAAACATTTAATAAATCACAGATTTTTTAAATCACAGATTAAAGAACAATAAATGGATGATTAAACATATACACTTATGTTTTAAAACTTGTCTAACTTTTTTTTAGTTCATATTTTTAATAGAATACGTTCAGTAACTACAAAAAATTATCATCATTGCAGTAAAGTCATTGTTGCACTATATTTTGAACTTTTTTTTTTTTGCACGCACGCATAAATGTCGAAAAACTTAGAATGAAAATGAAATAACGATAATTTATTGTGCTCTGAAATCCAAAAGGCGTTGAAAAGTGTTCAGAGGACAAAACGGTAACTTTGGGCTGTCTACGTAAAAGTGAAAAAATGTAATTACTGCTCCCATTCGTTCCGGCGTAAGATGTCAATATTGGATATGGCTACCATGGAGAGCGATGCAAGCATCTTCAAGCCAGGTGATGCTTTACACAACATTATCCAGCAGCTGTTGTAGTAATTTATCTCCTTCTTCTGTCAGTCATGGATAAGGGTGTAAATGCTTATTGGAGGGCGTTGTCGACCAGCAAGACTGCTCCCCAAAGCATCACAAACATCTCCAATATGATTCAGATCTATAGGACGTGCTGGCCATCCGATGGGTTGAATATTTTGAGTGAGCTATGCACTCCGGGAAAGAGATTGTTAGATGAAATATTGCGTTGCCATCCATGAAAACGAATTTATCGGTCACAGCACCACGGAACACGTAAACATGAGGCGGCAGAACAACATTTATGTATAGCGAACCGTCATAGTCTTGTTTGGAAGCACATGAGCGACGCACAGTGTGGCATAGTGGGCAAAAATCCACCGAACTCGCGGGTTTTGAGCTAGGATCTTCTATTATGGCTCAAAATGCGGCAAAATTCTTCGACTATTTCGTAGTGGTGCTACAATTTTGAATTTCTTAACCCCCTAAGCCCCGCAGAGCTCAGAATGGACCCAAGTCGCGATTTTGAAAACTAAAAAGTATGACCATATTTTTTCCCTGATATGTGGCTCAATGCTTAGTATAAATCGAGGAATTGGATGATAAAACACAACTTTTGATCGCTGCCGGGTGTTTAGAAATGCTTTTTTCCACCGTATAAGTCATTAAAAACATTATTTTTCAGGTTTTTCCGTTGAAAAAATGGGTTTTAACGGTCTTCACACATTTCCCGCGCAAGAATAAATATATATTTTAATTCTAACCTACAAGTTTTCAATCATTTTCCAAAGTTCAAAAGGCAAAAACCTCCCTAAAACACCGAAAAATTGCTCAAAGTCCGAATTTCAGCTCGAGATTCTACCATTGTCCATGGAAATACATCTGTGCAATAGCGGCAAACAGCTTATTTTATATGTATACATTTATATGTATACATTTTGAGAATAAATCGTCTGCGTTCGAATAAAGACCTTTACATTTAAAATTTCCGAATGCTTTTGATGTTTTTAAGAAAATTTAATGTATTAAAGTAACAGTTGAGCAAATGTGTAGACGCAATATTAGTATGTTTGTCTATTTCCTTGGATTAATCGTAATATTCGAATTGTAACAGGTATGTTCACTCTTTTACATAAGTATACAAAATAGAAAACTTTGTCCTCTGTTACATAAATAAGTATTTAAACAAATTATGTAAATTACATTTTTTTTAAATTAGTTTCTGTGTGTAAGACCAACAAAACAACATAAATTTTAATATAAATTCAATAAAACTTTATAATAAAGTTAAAATAACATGTCTTTACTGTTTTTCAAACAGAAAGTGAAAGCTAATGGATATATATTTGTGAATATTTGTTTTTTAAATTAAATAGAGTGAAGTAAAATCATATAAGTTCATTAATCCTTTCATCCCTACCTTAAATTTAGCTGTATTATAACCTATAAATGATGTTGTTAGGAACAAAACTGGGCTAAAAGGGTTCATCTGAGCATTAATTGTTTAGTTTAAAACACATTAAAATTTTAACATGTGTTTTTACATTTTAAGTAAGAACACTTACGTAAAAGAATGAACATAGAGTTACAATTCAAATATTACGATTATTCCGAGGAAACAGACAAACATACTAATTTTGCGTCTACACATTTGCTCAAATGTTACTTTAATATATTAAATTTTCTTAAAAACATCAAAATCATTCGGAAATTTTAAATGTAAAGGTCTTTATTCGAACGCAGACGATTTATTCTCAAAATGTATACATATAAATGTATACATATAAAATAAGCTGTTTGCCGCTGTTGCACGGATTCATTCCCGTGGACAATGGTAGGATCTCGAGCTAAAATTCGGACTTAGGGCAATTTTTCGGTGTTTTAGGGAGGTTTTTGCCTTTTGAACTTTGGAAAATGATTGAAAACTTGTAGATTGGAATTAAAATATATTTGTTCTTGCGCGGGACATGTGTGAAGACTGTTAAAACCCATTTTTTCAACGGAAAAACCTGAAAAATAATGTTTTTAATGATTTATACGGTGGAAAAAAGCATTTCTAAACACCCGGCAGCGATCAAAAGTTGGGTATTATCATCCGATTCCTCGAGTTTTACTAAGCATTGAGCCACATATCAGGAAAAAAATATGGTCATACTTTTTAGTTTTCAAAATCGCGACTTGGGTCCATTCTGAGCTCTGCGGGGCTTAGGGGGTTAAGAAATTCAAAATTGTAGCACCACTACGAAATAGTCGAAGAATTTTGCCGCATTTTGAGCCATAATAGAAGATCCTAGCTCAAAACCCGCGAGTTCGGTGGATTTTTGCCCACTATGCCACACTGTGCGACGCACGGCTATTGATCATAATCCTACTCAAACCATGACACAACTTGTAGGATACTAGTCCTTTTTTATGTTTGCTGGCTTGTATGCTGTACTACCCTCATGCCGGGTTAATTGTGGTCCCCAGTTAGACGACAGATTGAACCTGCTTTCATCTGAGAATAGTATACAAGCCCAGTCGACTTCTCTCCAATTGCGATGCTGAAGACGTCATTACAAAGGAGCAAAACACTGACTTGTAGATAGTGGGATGTACAAAACAAGCTGACGGGCGTATAGTCTTACTGAATGCAAACGTCTGGCTTCAGTTTTTCGGGATATTTGCTTGCTAGTAGCAGCAGGAAACTGCTTTGCTACCTCAGTAACTGTGCTGCACTGGTTCCTTTTCCTTACTAGCACTTAGTACCAGTCTTCTGCTGACGTTGTAATGAGTACACGACCTCTCCCGTGACATTTTCTACAAATTCCATTGTTTGAAATGGTTTTCAAACTCTAGAACCCTGTGGCTGACGTCAAATTCCCTGACAACAACTAAAATTTTCTGCCTTTCTTCGATGTTGCCAACCACACGGCCACCCATAAAATCATCTAAGGGATGTCGGGAAGACACACCGAATGATGCAAGTTCGTCAATGAATTCTTTCCCGTCAAACTTTGCCTTTGAACAACAATGTTCATCACTCGCCAAATCTTTTATATCGCTTATCAGCGCTATCACGTGACCAGCAACATCGTGAATCTAAAATTTGCATACTCACAACACGTCTTACTGTGTCCCGAACGTATGCTTATTTCCATATTTCCTTGCCTTGCATTTTGAGGTTGCTAACGCTGCTGTTGCCATTCGTCCTTAGCAACTGTCAACCAGTGTATATTTATACTTGATTGTTCCCTTCTTTGAATAAATATTCAATATAAAATATAACTTTGACGCATTTTGTTCTGTTTTTCATATTTTCTCACAAAATACAATTCTACTACATTCTCTACAAATGTAGTTTCGGACACTTTTGGACAGTTTTGGACACAAGGGTACGTGTTTTTACCGTAGTGTCCAATGCGTCTGACCACTGATGAGATGGAAAAGCAGATATCCGGTTTACAGGCGAAAATGAACGCATTTATTAGTTTTCAGAGATGAAAACTTTTGTAGATAAGTATAAGTGTCTAAATTAATTAGTTACATTAAAATGAGTGAACCACACGCTTTCTCTCGTCCTAACTGAACGTTTGCCCATTCCATAGCAATCGTGGGCAGACTGTATTTCTGATAGGTGGCACTGTTGGTATTCTCGTAACACTAATACAGCTGTCGGTTTAAGATTCAAATGCTTATGTTGTGCCGTGAATGTCATCTCATGTACTATCGATTCTATAGTCAATATTCGCGTAGGCGAAAACTAGGAAAATAGTTTCCAGCAAACACATGGAACGTATAGCAGGACTGTATCGTCAAGACTCATTCTCACGGTATAATTTCACAGGGAAAGAATCCCGGATAGAGTGGTTCATGGCAAAGGAAACGGAGCCTTTGGTTACTTCATAGTCACCGATGACGTCACTCACTACACCAAAGCGAAACTTTTCAACAGAATCGGGAAAAGAACTCCAATTGCTGTCAGGTTCTCCACAACAAGTAAGTTCCCATATTATTTGTTTTCCTGGAACAACTAAGCCTGGTTCTGGTTCTTGGTTCTGGTTTTCAATCAGGATCTTAAGATCATCAACCAAAGAACGAGCAGAAAAATCAAAACGAAGAGGGAGGGAGTCATAAGTGCCCTTGAAGTTATTATGATGTTCTATATGTAACTATAGCTAGAACGTGGCGAAAATTGATCAAAAGTCTTACAGAAAAGACAGACTACTTTGCAGAGAAAAATAACTTTTAGTTTATGGCTAACATACAATATAAAAAGTATTACGGTCGCAAATAAAAATTTCGTTAAGCAGCAAGCTAAATTAGTTTAATTTACAGTACCGTAAACTGGGGCTACTTGAGCCTCCAGGGGCTACTTGAACCCATGAGAAAAAAGTGTTTAAAATCCGTCCTGGTCCTATAAAACTCAATGTATAGACTTAAAAATCCTTCTCTATAACAGGTAGCAGTACTAGGCAGAGACTAGAGCATGAGACTAAGTTTCTACTATTCCTGCCTTTTTCTGATTGAAGTTATGATTGCAAGTTATCTAAACAGTTGTTTTAAGTGTCTCAAACTTTCACATGTAAGTTCATGGAAACATCTGATGTCATCAAGGTGAAGATAGTTTTCTGTTTTCATTCCATTTCTCAAATAAAAACCAGTGTTTTAAGGTTATAGCCATATAATTAACACAGTAACTAATATAAGTCAGTAAAAGTGCACTGGTTGCCATAAAATGGGCTACTTGAACCCAGCGTTAAGCAGCTCCAGACCACATTTCATCACTAAGTTATGTTAAGTAAGGTTTGTAATCTTTTAAAATAAAGAGTTTAGTTACTATTTATACCCGTTTATTTGAAGATTTGTGGATAAAAAGGGTCCGAAATTAAAAGAGAACCCTTTGAAGTAGGAAATATGCGGATTATTAAGAGGAAAAATTACAATTGTGTCCAGATTCAATTAATTCCGGAGAAATATCTTAGAAAGTGGTAGCAGTCCATTTTAGCCTAAGTATATCAACTTGAAAAAAGAAACTAAAAGATCGCTCACAAAACAAGCCTGGGCATCCTGTAGTATTTGTAGCGAGGAAAAGCAGGTATTAAATATCAGAGAAAAGAAATTCACTCAAGCCATTAAAGAGAGGAGTTTTCATTCTTTCTAATGTTTAAATATCGAGCATTTCAATTGGTTTTAGCTGCAGTTAGATTATATTTCTATTTAAGAAATTATGTTTGCCTAAAAATATGTTTTTATGGATGTGTTGATTTTATATTTATTTATGTAAATAATTTGAAATTTATATAAATAGTTTGCTCACTATAATGTGTGTTTTGAGTTTTCTTTCAAAATCATTGGTCCTTCTTGATACCACCATCTGTTTTACAGCTTTTTCTAATGGATTTGCTGAGTGGGACCAAGTAGCCCTAACGCGGGGCTACTTGAAACCAATTTTTAAAAATAGAAAAAAAATATATAAAGAGTTAAAATTGTTGTTTAAAAAAGGCTTAAGGTGGTAGCATAACGTCTGAAAAGTGGTAAAAACAAGGTAATCAGTGCACATTATGAGTTTAACCAAACGATCAGTGTAAAACTCGCAAAAAATAGGAAATTTTGGGTCCAAATAGCCCCAGTTTACGGTATATGTGGAAGGTCTGTCAGAAAAGTATCCGACTTTAGCCAAAGGAAAAAAGCTGTAAAACCTGGAGTGTTAGAAAACTAATACCCTTTAGAGTAATCCTCTTAGGACTCACCACACTTCTCTCAACAGTGCTGTCATTGTTGGTTACATTCCGATAAAGCCTGTTTCAGAAAGCAGTTTAGCTTGGCTGTCGTGCAGCGATATTTCCTCTTATGTCTGAAATTTTGTACCTTTCAATCAATTTTTGAGTTTGGAGAACAGCCAGAAGTAGCAGGGGCCATATCATGCGAATTAGGGACCTCTTGAGCGACATCAGTCTGGGATTTTTGCTAGAAACACAATAAATCAAGCGTGTGGTAGATTTTGGAAAATCGTCACCGAAAGACGTCTGCATCTTTGGAATAGAGTACTCTACTTTTAGTCAACTTGAAATTTCCTCCCCCCCCCGCCGTTTTTCATTTTCAACTTTATCTTTTGATATATTTAAAAGGGGGGGGGGTATTTTAAAAGTCGGTGAAAAGTAATGTAAACCTTCTGAATAATATCCATCTGGCTGTTGCCCACTTTCTGGCAAAATGTGAGGCAGTATTGCTGCTCCGCTCCAGTCATTCCGTCATTTTCCTTGAAATTAAAAAAATCTGACGAGACCACTACATACTTACTCAAACTCTTCCAAAACAACAAGAAAATTTGTTTTTAAAATAAAAGTGTTCAATATAACTGTACCATGTGATTTCATAACAGGTATTCATTGGAACATTAAAGGCTGTCTGTTAGTCATAAATTATAATGAAAAATATTAATAGTGTTAAAATGATCGAGACCGGTCCAGCGTGTTCAGTGGTTGAACGAGCCTCGACTGTCCCAACTTGTATATTTAATTGAAAACATGGATGTGTCGCACACTTCGTGTTGCTTTAAAATTATGTACGCACAAGTAATCAATGCATAACGTCTGGCTCAAATGGCTTAGCTAAGCGAGAGGGCTTTGCAAACTGGGCTCTAAACAAAAGCAACGAAACTGCTGAATGGCATCTCAAAATCTTGAGAACAGATAGGCCCGTCTCAAACTTCATGGAACAGATCAATTTCTGGGGGTTCCCCACAACCTGTTGATATTTGAACTACATTCTTCGAGTGAAAGTAAAACTTTACTGTTATAATTAACAGAGATAGTTTCAAGTGTGGTAAAAGCTAATAAATATTTCTGCACTTGTAATTATTATTATTTTTTCGTGTGCGTGTTTGTGTGTTGCAGTGCTAAAGGTATGCAACTCACACAAAAGTATTGATGGTACTTGTGTATTACAGCAACCTTTACCAACTTGGCAAAGTGTTGTTAATTGCAATACATGTAAAAGTGAATGTATTAAAAGTTTGGTTCAAGAAATACAAAATTGTGTTTCATTTAGGATGTATTCTACCAGCACAATAACACTTCACCAACATGGTTGCGTTTGTACACAAGCACCCATTCTATTAACATAATAATTGCTTTCCACAGATGGCGAAGTAGGCTCTCCTGATTCATTACGAACCTTGCGGGGAATGGCCATCAAATTCTACACAGAAGAAGGCAACTGGGACCTGGTCGGAAACAACATTCCAGTGTTCCCGATTCGGGATCCGATGTTGTTTCCCAGTTTGATTAAAGTCACAACAGTCAATTCAGTATCAAATTTAAGGGTAAGGAAAGTTCTACCATAATTTTTTTTTATATGTGTTTGTGAAATCTGGGAAAGGTACCTTTATTTGTGACAATAATCAAAATAATGGTAGCACCACAAAATACAAAAGGTGGAGTCCATTTCAGTTCAACAAGGGGCGTAACTTGGTGGTCTAGGATTTTTTTTTTTTGAATTAAAGATAAACATTTAACAAATGTTAAAATTTATAACAATTTAAGAAATACGTTTTTTGTTTTGTTTTGTTTTTCTTTTGCCCCAAAAATATTCCTGGGCCGAGATTCATGCCGCCATAGATGGTGGTCCTGTCATGATTTCACACTTGGGATTTTCATCAAAACCTCTAAAGTACATTATCTCAGAAACGGTAAAACATATTTTGTTGCGGTTTGTTTTATTTGAAAGGGTATTTTTTCTTGTTTAAAAAAATATGCAACATTTTAAAATATGTGCTTTAGATTTTTTTCTGCAGTCTTTTGAAAAAGAAAGTTTTTTTTATTTTTTTATTTTTTTTAAAAATGCCAATTTTTAAAATGTTCATTTTTGTTCAGTTTATTAGAACCACTAGTCCGCGGAGTTTGTGATAAAAATACCCAAACATTTCACTTCCAGATACCAGTCTGAAATTTTGCACAATGCCTATGTACATATCTAAGAACAAAAATCCGCCGAGAGGCATTTGATCAGAGGTCATGAACCCCCTGTGATAACGTCATCAAAATGGCCGCCTTTTTAAGAAAAGTACGTTCGTTTAACGGCTTAGAACTCTATTATGGATCTTAATATTGTGGTATTAAAGTATATCATTTAAAAGCGCTTTAAAAGAGCAATAGTGATTGAATTTTTTTCCTATCACAAATGGTTTAAGAGTTATTACAATTAACGTCATCAAAATGGCTGCCTGGAAAGGTAAGTACGTACGTTTAACTGCTTAGAACTACATTACAGATCTTTATAGTGTAGTATTAATGTGTATCATCTGAAAGAGCTTTAAAAGAGCTATTTAACAGAGACTGATTTTTCCTCCGAAGAAAAGTAGTTTTAGAGTTATTAAAATTTCGGTCATCAAAATGGCTATCGTGAAAAGGTGAAAAGTTTCGTTTAACCGCTCAAAACGCCATTAGAAATCATTCTTCCGTAAAAAATAGGTGCACTAAATAAAAGCTGTAAAATAAACTAGAAAAATATGCATTTGTTCCCCCCCCCCTTAGTAAATAGTTTTAAAAATTTCACTGCAGCAATAACGTAACTACATGGAGCGGGAGCGGGGGGGGGGATTCTCAATGAACTATTCCGACTGTTCCACCGCATCTAACCCGCAGTGAAACTTTTAATTAAAAATTCCTTACCGGATAAAATACACATATGTATTGTCCCATAATAATTCACTTCTCTTGCAATTTCGAACGACTGCCGTCTAGCAGCAAGAATCAGAACGACTTCTCGATTTTTTCCCCCGCCAACAAGCTGTAACTTTGGATTGCGGTTCGCCTAGCTCGTTTCTTTCCAGTTCTACTGTTTTCAGAAATAATTAATACCATAGTGATATGTTTATTATTCAGATATAATTTTCATAACTGAATATTTGACTGGTTAATGCTGTAGCAAATAATGTCAAATAAAGGTGAGTCATATAATTCTATTACGGTTTGAAATCGATAACTTCGATTGTTTGTTCCACCTAGCATTAAAATTATCATGCATAGCTTGTATTCATTCCTTTACGTCATTTTCAATAAGCAAAACGTATTAAAAACTCACAATATTTTTAGAACAAAATTTTCTCCTTCATTTGTTCCATGTGACCTCAAAATACTAACATAGCTTGCAATCATTTCTTTAATGTGCTTTTGAAAAAGTAAAATATTTAATGAATTAAGTGTTTGTAATCTAGGTCCCATCTACGCGCCCTGCTAAAATCTATTGAGTGATATATGACGAATGAGTACGGCGAAAATAAAAAGTTGGTCATGTTAGGTGGTCTCGACATACAGTGGTGGACAAAATTATAGACTCATTTTTTTCTTCTTTTGTTTCAATTGTAACATGACTCAGTTTAAATTATTTTCATTGAAGTGAATATGAATAGTTGAAGAAATAGTTTTAAAATTAGTACATCTTTTCAATTAAATTAAAAAATTCATGAATTTGCAAATTTAATATTTTATCATTACGTGAAACCTGGACAAAAGTATAAACTCAAAGGTTAAAAATCCAGGATCACTAGAAAGTTTCGTTCGAAAATGTTAATTTAACGCAATAGAATGAATAAATGTTGCCATCAGTGATTGCTAAAAGTTTTGTTTTTGGAAATTAATGAGAAACATATAAATGCACCGCTGGACAAAATATTATAAACTCAATTTTTTTTTCCATTTTTTCAATCATAATTTAACTGACTAAATAGTCCGAAATTCAGTAAAACTCATAAACTTCATAAAATAAATAATTTAATTAAAAAAAATTCTCAACTTTAATATCTTAATTCGCAACTCCAATAAACTATAGGGGCGCTGCAGCCACTGTCTAATGGCGGATGAAAAAGGTAAAACAAACAGATGCCGTAACTTATAACTTGCTTTGAAGCTTACTGAATGAGTAATATTTCATCGTGCTTGTGGGAAATTTTCTTTTTGATTCCTCTGAAATTACATTACACCATGAACTCTCTGAAGCCTGTCATTTTCTCCAAAGAAAACACGTGGAACGGAATGCTTTACCTTTTTCTTTAGTATTGTTAATCACCACAAATTAGCGTTATTCGAGCTCTGGAGTTGCGAAAAATACATGAAACCTGAACAAAAGTATCAACTCAAAAGTAAGAAACTCAGAAGTTTGGCAGAATTTTATTTTTAGAGTTTTGAAATGCCTCAAGGTTTAAAACTTACAGAGCAACAAGTAGGAAAAATTGTGGCCTGCAGAGATGCTGGTAAAACCCAGCGCCAAATTGCCTATGTAGTTAAATGCTCCCAAGGGGCAGTAAAAAATGTACTGAAGGATCCCCCAAGTTATGTAAAAAGACAAAGGACGGGGAGGCATTCGAAACTGAGAGAGATTGAAGATATATTTTACGCACAGCATCAAACACTGGAGCTTCTTCCAGCAAAATTCTGAAGAGTTTAACACTCAAGGTGAGCTCTAGGACAGTTCGAAGAGTTCTACAACAAGCTCAGAATATGAAGTGGAGAAAAATAAAACACAACCAAAACTGGAGGTTCGGCATATTACTGAAAGATTTCAATTTGCACAGAGACATATGTCTTGGAAAAAAAAATGTGGAATTCAGTTGTTTGCTCCGATGAAAAAAATTCATTTTGGATGATCCAGATGGCTTAAGATACTATTGGCATGACATTAGAAAAAAAGAACAACATATATTTAGCCGAAACTTTGGTGGAGGTTCTGTAATGGTTTGGGCTGGTTTCTCTCAGCATGGTAGAGCAAGATTGGCGTTTTTCAATAGAAGACAGAACGCTGAAGATTACCAGTTAATATTGGAAGATCACCTCTTACTTTTCGCTCATCTGATTCTTGTAGGTAACTGGTTATTTCAGCAAGATAACGCGAGTGTACACACAGCGAAATGTACAAAAGAATGGTTCAAGCGCTGGGGTATCAGTTATCAAATGGCCAGGTCGTAGTCCGGATCTTATTCCGATTCAAAATCTTTAAGGGACCATGGTTCGCAAAGTTTATCATGATGGGCGCCAGTACCAAGCCACAGAGTAATTAAAAAGGGCAATACTTTCAGTATGGAACCATATGCCACTGCAGCTGTTGGAAACTCTTGTGAAATCTATGCCTATATTCGAGGTAATTCAGAAAAATGGTGGCCCATATCGTTTTTAAAAGTTAATAGTTTACACTGATGGCTAGATTTAATGCAGTGTTAATTTTTAAAACATTTTAAACATTGATAATTTATTTTTTATTTTTCAATTTGTCCATGTTAATAGCAAAATTACATTTTCCTAAATCTCTGATTTGTATTGCTAAAGTAATTGCAAATGTAACTTAATTAAACTCAAAAATTTTTTTTATTTTGTCAGCTTATAATTGTGCTTACGCAGTATCGTAAGTTTGTAATTTTGCAATTCAGCATTGGTTCATTTGTGGATATTAAATTATTTAGTATTTGAATAAAATTCTACCAAACTTCAGAGTTTCTTACTTTTGAGTTAATACTTTTGTCCAGGCTTTATGTGTTATGAAGATATTAAAGTTGAGAATTGTTTGAATTAAATTATTTATTTTATAAAGTTTATGAATTATACTGAGTTTAGGACTATTAAGTCAGTAGTTATTTATCTTAACTGGAACAAAAAAAAAAAAAAAAAAAAATAACTGAGTTAAATTATAATTGAAAAAATGGAAAAAAAGAATGAGTTTATAATTTTGTCTAGCGGTGCATTTATATGTTTCTCATTAATTTCCAAAATCAAAACTTTTAGCAATCACTGATGGCAACATTTATTCATTCTATGGCGTTAAATTAACATTTTCGAACGAAACTTTCTCGTAATCCTGGATTTTGTACCTTTGAGTTTATACTTTTGTCCAGGTTTCACGTAATGATAAAATATTAAATTTGCAAATTTTCTAATTTCATGAATTTTTTTAATTTAATTGAAAAGATGCACTAATTTTAGAACTATTTCTTCAACTATTCATATTCACTTCAATGAAAATAATTTAAACTGAGTCATGTTATAATTGAAACAAAAGAAGAAAAAAATGAGTCTATAATTTTGTCCACCACTGCAGAAATGGCTGTTTCATCTGCGATAGGTACGTGGCTTGAAGGAAGTGGATGAACTGAACTCCTAGTGGAAACTCATGTAACAACATCGGGAAGAGCAGAAGGAACACTGAAAGTTTCACATGTGAAGAGAAGTCAATGCGCTCACGATTTTGCAGTGATCACTCTCCAAGTTCTGTTAGAGAAAGCGTAAAATCGAAAAGAATATAGACGAAACATTTACAGACATAAGGAAAATATATCTGGCTCCAAAACTGAGAAGAAATTTTCCAGGACGGCACACGATCATTTGCATGAGCAAACCAACAAATTAATTTAAAAAATCATCAACTAATCTATCCCGTTTAAGTCATGTGAGGCTTCATTAATACAATGGATCGTTGCTGGACCGGAAGTTGTGCGCATGATTGGGGTGTTTGAAGAAAATCAGAACCTGAAGTCTGCTTGTCACTACTGAAAAGCTAGATACTAGATACATGAAGATACTAGAAGCTTTTGTATTCGATATGAAATTCATGTTTCCAGCCTAGTTGAAACAATTGAAGAACACGGAAATCCTTTCGAAGATGATGATTTAACTGCAGTAAACAGCAACAACATTATTCTCTGAAGAAAGTGCCATTTCTGTGATGTCAGCGCAAGCCAATTCAAGACAGTTGTAGAAGATCGCTTAGTGTTAAGAAAATTATCCATACATGATGTTATTAAAAGAATTAATCTCCTCTTAAAGAGCAGAAAATTTTTCTGTTCAGTCCAAAGACAAACAAAACATAGTTGATTTGAGGAGGGCAGCACTCGTTTTACTAAGCTATATATTGCTGGCCAAGCAACTCATATGGATGTAAAAGAATTTTTTCCCATGAAACCAGCTCGTGTCCACCTTCTATATCCAACCTTGGCAAATTTAGGAAACCAAGAAAAAAAGTCCGAAGTAGTTTCTTGTATCGTCCAATCTACTGGACTGGTTTTGACGGCTATTCCGGAACCAAATTGTTCATTGATTAGGCTGCAATGATTCACATGCTTTTTCCTCAGTCTACTCGAATTGTCCAAAAATACTGCGATCAGATTGTGAAGCCGTACATATTAATGAGACTAAAAAGCGTTCATAGGGTAAATTTAGTTTTTGACCGGTATTCAAAAGGAAGTTTGAAAAGCGACACGAGACAATCGAGAAGATCTGGACCAAGAACAAGTATTAAATCCAATGTTTTGACACCAAAGTCATTTGCTAAATTTCTTGCGAAAGATAAAAATAAAGAGGAGCTTTTCGAATTTTTGGCAGAAAATCTCGTGAAGATGGATCTACCAGATGGGAAGCAGGTTGTATTAACCTACAAAGACACTGTAATTGCTTCAGTCAAGAACAATTTTGAAACCATGTCTCCTGTATCCCACGAAGAAGCCGATGCGATGCTATTCTTTATATGTAGCATGCAATAGAATACTCGGGTCATGCTAAGATCACCGTGAAAACTGTTGACAGGGATGATGTAGTGATTGCTATATTCCGAGTTCCGAAACTGCAAGAGCTATGGGTGGAGCATGGAAGTGGAGAATATCTGCGGTATCTTTCCATCCACGTTTTGCACCATAAAGTTCCACAAGGTGTACCAGATCTTCTGTCTTTTTTTCCATGCCTTTACATGAGTTGATCCGCTGTCTAGTTTCGCCAGCATTGGTAAAACTAGGTACTGCATGGAAAATGCGGATGGCGTTTAGAGATGTTGACAAAGTTTTTTCCTACTATACTAAAGTACGAAGATGGTATTTCACGTATTCAAGGCGGTTTATTTCACGTATACTAAAGTACCCGAAAGCATCAATGAAGACAGTAAGCATTTCCTACTTATTCAGCGCTTCGTCGTCTACTGCTAGTTGAAAATAAAACTATAAGCACTTTTAGAGAAGACTAAAAGAGCTTTTTTAAACGACTTTCGGATAGTGTATTTGAATTTTACAAAATTAGGACCTATTATGTAGTTCTAAGCAGTTAAACCAACGTACTAACCGATACATGGCGGCCATTTTGATGACGTCACCACTGGGAGGTTTTTGACCTCCAATCAATTGCCTCCCGGCGTTTTTTGCTCCCTTATATGAATATAAGTGCTGTACAAAATTTCATACTGGTATCCGGAAGTAAAATGTTTTTGCACAAACTCCACCGACTACACTAAGTACTACGTTCCCTGAAAAGGAGAGCTTCCACTTTTTCGTTTAAGAGATTTTACAGGTAATTGAAAAAATGGGGTTTTTTAGGGAACTCTTTACGTAATGGCAGACCTGAAAATTCAAAAAAAAAAAAAAAAAAAAACCCAAAAAAATGGTTAGAAAACATTTTTAATTAAGTTTTACAGCGCAATTTTCATTTTGAGTCTCCACTTAATCCAGGAGTTTTAGTTTTTATGAAAGCAAGAACGCAGTCTTTATCCGATTTGCTTCGCTACATTTCCCCACACAACCTTCCAGCGTAGCGCCGAAAAAATCGTCAAACGCAATATGCCATCCGGTTCTCACTAAATTCAATATCCTGTTAAAAGTGTTTTCTGGCCACTTGCTGCGAAAAAAAAAAAAAAAAAGAATTTTCAGTTATTAAGTTAGTTTTTTAAAGCCCCCCATTTTTTTCAAATGTCTCTGAAATCTCTTAAATGAAAAAGTGGCAGCTCTCCTTTTCAGGTAACGCAGTGCTCAGTGTACCAATATACTGTAAAAAAAAAAAAAAAAGCTTTTAAAATTGGTATTTTCGAGAAAAATCAGAAAAATTATTTTAAACTTCTTTTTTTTCCCTTCAAAATACTGTGGAGAAAAACTAAAGCACACATTTCAAAATGTTGCATATTTTTTTAAACAAGAAAAATTTTCTTTTAAGTAAAACAAACCGCAACAAAATATGTTGCACCGTTTCTGAGATAATGTACTTTAAAGATTTTGACGAAAATCCCAAGTGAGAAATCATGACAGGACCGCCATCTTTGGCGGCCTTTATCTCGGCCCAAGAATCTTTTCGGGTAAAAAAAAATTAATTTGAAAATTTTGAATTCAAATGATGTTTTTCGCAATCACGAGTTGCGACAGGATCCTACCCATTCGAGATATTGTTTCTAGAAACGGCTCCTGTCCCACAGAGCCTGCCCCTCCCCTTGAGCGGCTACGTGTGTATAGTTGTGTGTGTGTGTGCGTAGACCTGTGTTTATGCAAGTTGGCATGTGTGTATGTGTGTAAAGGCGTGTGTGTGGGGGGGATGTATGTGTATGAGCATGCGTGTGTCTAGGAAATGGACGCTACCGACCAGGAGCAGCGGCTACCGGGAGGAGTCGCGTCTGCAGAGGACGGTGGAGTTTGAAAAAAGCACGGACATTAAAGATGGTTAAATGAAAACAATTAGCTATCTTGATTTCTCAACAAAAAAAAAAAGTATTTCGTAATATTTATAAATTTTAACACATGTTAAATTCAAAAATATCCGAGACCATCAAGTTACGCCCCTTGTTGAATTGACATGAATTCTACCAAAAGCTTTATTAAAAAGGTACAGGGTCTCAATTTTTGACCTAAATACATCTGAAAATAGAGTTGAACATCATGTGTGATATTTAGAGGAATAAGATGAGTATTCTTCATGAATATATCAAAAACGTTCAGTAAGAGGTAATTCAGGTGAAGAACGGTTGCGCATAATGTTTTCTAAAGTGAACCAGATAAACATTCTTTATGTTCAGATATTGAGACGACCAGGAGAAGTGTGCAAATTTATTTTCATGTTCCTCAAGTCATTCCTGAACGAATTCAGTTGAAAGGACTAGATAATTATCACAGTGGAAGGTAGCATTTTCTGATGCTGTTATGTGCACCATAGAATGGCACTTGATCAGGTAAAATGTCTCTATACTCTACTGCAGTAATTCTGCCTACTAGGCTGATGACAGGTTCTGCGAAAAACGGCGATATTGCTACGCAAATTGTAACTTGGTGGTTTTTACAAGGCAGTGAATGGCAAATTGGTACAAGTGTCCACCATACGCAAACAGGTTCATTTGGTGAAATTATGTAAACGATCACCACATTACCTTAGATCAGGAATTAGTAACTGGAGGGAGCAAGCACAATCATTGGCTTGGGAAATGCTGAGACAAAAATCGCAAGTCACAAGGTTCAACTACGATGAATGGGAGGCACGTTTTACGTAAAACGAGTGGAAGAGACCTGATTTTTTTCCAATATAGTGAAACCTGTGTATAATAATACTATCTATAGCAATAAACCTGTCTATAACGATATTTTACTTGATCCCCGCAAAATATCATCATAAATAATCAAACTGTCTATAACGATAATCTGTCTACAACAATACTTTTTTAGGTCCCAACAATATTGTTGTAGACAGATTTTACTGTACTTTACTTTTAAATGTATCACGTGAAGAGAGATCCTTGCTTCAAGATTTGAAGCTTAATTTCTCCACCCTTTTTTGCTTCTCAATGCGCATTACTTCATTTGACGCATCTTATGACTAGTCTGTGTGTTCGTAATAACATTTGAGAAACGTTCTTATTCACATTCGTGACAATATAACGATGCTTGGCAAGATGAAGAAGATCAAATGTTTTTTTGAACAATAGATTATAGCTCTATTAAGAAAAAGAAGTGCGAAAGACCCTACCATTTAGTCCAGTTCTATTAGACATTAAAGTAGTTCTGGTTTTTTAATATGTTGTTTAGGTCAGTTAAGGAAGTGTAAATCTAAGTTTGCAGTTTTCAAAAACCTGTGCGCGCTGCGTAATTCAAGAAAAACTGCGAAATTTACGGTCTTTTTTTTTTTTTTTTTTTTTAGTTTTTCCTTTATAACTCCTAAACTATCCAACTTTTGGTGCTAAATGTGAATACCCGTTTTTAAAGCACATTGAATTTTGAACAATTTAAGCTCAAGTGGGGTTCTGTACGACCAATAGTTTAGGATATATCGTACTTCGAAAATTGGGCAGTTTTGGTGAAAAATAAAAAAAATTATGCTTCGATCACATTCCACGCCAAATATAGAGATGAATCCCCACTCTAATTGAAAACAACTGGATACTCTCCTACGGTAAATTTAATTGGCTTTCATTTAAGACATGAACAAAGTCAGTAGATTTAATAGTTCTTTTGAAATCGTAAAACAAACAAATAATCGGAAAATTCGATTTTTGAAGCAATGTGACAAAACACTTTTCAAGACAATATGGAAGATCCTATTCTAAAAAAGGGGGGCAGAGAATGATATAATAAGACTCTAATGTGTGTTTATATAAGTTATGTGTGTTGGCAAAACAGTACGGTTATAAAAGAATTAAATAGGCCAGTAGTTGACAGTCCTATGCAGGTAACGCAAACATTCTTTTCCCTACTTACCTATGCCTTTCACATTGATGAATTTTCGGCCGTATTTCATTTTTCGACTAGAAAAATATCTACTGAGTTTGATTTTGAATAGATAATATTTTTGAATAAAAGATTTTCAGCGCAAAGTACTTCCCATTAGAATAAGAGAGATATGAACAAAAGAAAAAAACAGAATGATTTCAAAAGGGTGAAATTATTTACATGTTATTTTTTTTCATTAAAAACGTGTCTTAAAAATTAAGTGCACTTAATGTCTTGATTGTAAGGTGTCTTTCATGGGTACTATCGTACTCCGGAAGTGAAAAAAAGAAGGATGGGTCGATTTTTTTTTCATATAATTATTTTCTTTTTTTCATTTTTGTCGATTAGAATGGCAAAGATGTTGTGGGCAGTCTTTTGAAATGGCAGATTGCAGAAAGCTGAGTAACTAAGATCAGTTCTGCAACAACAGCATTCTTGCATTGAAATGAGAAAAATCTGAAAAGGACCGGTGAGGTTGGATCGTTTAATGTAGTGATTGGTGACGAACCAATCTCAAAATTTATGTTGGTCTTCGACCAAAATGACTCTGAGGCATCCTTTACTATTGTGTTTACTTGTTTGTTTACTTGTCGGTACCTGCGATACGAATAGAATGAAGCTACTCTTTAGATTGAAAACTAAAAAACACTTTTCACAGTTGCATTACATGCTGCTTTGAGGAACAGGTGGAACTGAATACTGTTTCAAAATATCAGGGTTTTTTCTTTCTTAGCCGGACATGGGAAAATGTAGTATCACATCCACTAACTGCGTGAAGAAAAATTACAAATCTAAGAGTAATTCCATTTTTCTTCGGTTGAAAAAAACAAAGTATGAAACTGAATACAAATTAACTCGACTTAGGCACTTTTCTGGAAGGAAATATTTTGAATGTTTGAGACAAAAATAGCAAAAAAAGAAAAAGAAAAATAGTAGATCCACATCCTCTGGCGCAGCATAGCCCTCAAAGGCTCTTGCGCCATAAAAATCAAATCAACCTACCAACCACATCCTCTTCATCATCGATTACGATCTGTTGAGATGTATTTTTTTCGATGGCAGTTCGGATAATGTTTAAATCAGTTTCTCTAGTTCTTTTGATCTTCAATGCCCTCAAATCCAAACCTAGGGAGCAACTCGTCATTGCGATGTCGTTTATTACACGATTTGGAAAAGCGTTTCCTCAGGAGCACTCTGATGTTGAGAAGTCAAATATAATCATGTCGTTCTGATGTATCCGAAGACGGTAAAAATGTCCCTGAGTCATTCCAGTTCTCCAATAAAGTTTAACATGAACATAATTCATTAAACTCACCAAAAAAGTACTGCTGAATTGTTTAATATGTTACAACTATGAATTAGTTCTTTCAGGTTCTTCTTTAGTTTCAGTAGAACCAGTTCATTCATTACACAAGTATGCTCACAAACTAGGCGAAAATATATTTATTGGCAAATCCGTGAAGTTTCTTCCAGTGTACATAAAAATCCTTTGAATTCATTTCGTTTCTCACATCTCTTGTAAATAAAGGTGAGGATTTTTTGCGTAGAAATCGAGATCTGCTAAGTGAAAAAGTGGAAGCATTTTGGTTAATGATTCTAGGTGCATTCCTATTTTCCATACTTTATGCTTGAATGATTTTTCAATAAGTATAAACATTTGAAAATATTACACTCAAAGTGTACAGGGGGTACATTTTTCATTCTAGGTTTCCCTCTGAAGCTTTACGTTTGATATGATGAACCTAGACAATTTCATTTGCTTTTGCAAAAAGAATGAGTGAACTTTCAGTTTCATTTATTCTTTGTTTCTCTGCTCGTCCGTCTTAGGATAATTAAATCTCATTACAAATTCGTCTGATACCAAAATTATTGTCCATTCAAAATAAAACTAGGTACGCAGCTAACTTTCCAGTTCAAAAACGAAATACGGCCAAAAATTCATCGATGTTAAAGGCATATATACGTAGGGGAAGGAATGCTTGCGTTACTTGCATAGGGCTGTCAATTATTGACCTATTTAAGTTTTCTATTACCGCCGTGTTTTGCCAGCACATACTTATATAAACACACATTAGAGTCTTATTATATCATTCTTTGCCCATTTGTTTTAGAATAGGATCTTCCATATTGTCTTGAAAAGTATTTTGTTTCATTTCTTCAAAAATTAAATTTTCCGATTATTTGTTTGTTTTGCGATTGTAAAAGAACTATTGAATCTACAAACTTCGTTTTTGTCTTAAATGAAAGTCTATTAAATGTACTTTAACAGTAAGTCCAGTTTTTTAAATTAGAGTGGGGATTCATGTCCATATTTGGTGTGGAATGTGATCGAAGCTTATTTTTTTATTTTTCACCAAAAATGGCGAATTTTCGAAGCACGATATTTCCCAAACTATTGGTCGTACAGAACGCCACTTGAGCTTAAAGTGTTCAAAATTGAATGTGCTTTACAACAGGTATTCACATTTAGTATCAAAAGTTGGATAGTTCAGGAGTTATAAAGGAAAAACTAAAAAAAATCCGAAAATTTCGCATTTTTTCGCTAATTACGCAGCGAGCACAGGTTTTTGAAAACTGCAAACTTAGATTTACACTACCCTAACTGACTCAAACAACATTTTAAAAACACAGAACTACATCGTGCTTTGCGATTTTAGCCCCCCCCCCCTTTTTTTGTATAATATGATGGACTAATTGAGAAGAGATAAAAGGTAAAAATAGTGAAGTTTTTTATTCTTAAAGCAATAATTCAAGTAACATGATACATTTTAAAGAAAAGCACAGTGAACGGTCGTTTCTTCGAATTGAATAGAAAGTGCTCTCCCAAGTAAACAAACTTTTGTAAGTGAATTGAACAAGAGGCAAGATGACGAATAATTATTTTCCAAAAATGACTCGCTATGTCGTGAAATTTTAAAATATTTTTTTTAAAATCACATATCTTTATAAGATTCAGCTACAAAATTTCAGATAGCAGAGTATCAGTGGAGATTTTTTTTACACTCGTGATAAAAATAATAATAATAAAAAAAAAAACTGTAAGGTCACATCATCTTGACCCGTATTCCTTAACAATGAAGATGGCTTGTTTTGAGCTTAGATATTGTTTTGGGGTGCTTTTCACAAACTTTATTTTTGATACGTCTTACAAAAAAGGAGGTACAAGAATTGCGATCAGGAGCTTAGGAAGTCCAATCAATTTCCATTTCATTAGTCTCCGGTGTCCTCCGTAGCGCACATGGACTCTCCGAAGTATTTTTCTACTCATTCAAATGTTGCATCAGTCCAATGGGTCAATGATTCGTCGTCATCCTGCATAAATCTCATTTTTTTAGAAATCTGGATCACTTTGGATAATAGAGGGGGGTTGATGACATAATTTTTTAAAGCTTTTGACATACTGTCATTTAGCAAAGTTTTTTTTAAAATTAGTATTTATAACTCTTCAGCTTGTCCTAGGTCACAAACTTACTTTGAGACGCATTCGGCGTGTTGCCTTTTAACGTTGAAGACGGTATGCGCTCAGAAAACCTACTTTGTTTCAATATTTTCACAAATAAATAAAAAAACGAATAAAAATCAAGCTTGCCTTGAATTTTACCACCTAATTTTGATTAAAATATTGCTTATGGTCCAAAAGTGAGATCTGAGTTTTTTTTTCTTCTTTTTTTAAATTTAGCTCAATAATTGTAGTCCTGTACTTTTGAAGTACAGAAGAAGCAGTTTCTTAGCTTCTATCCAATTCTATATACTCTACTTTTTTTAGCCAGCTTGTGTAACATAAATCTCTTTTTATTATAGTCATTGACAGAATCATTTTGGGACTTCGTATCACTGCGGCCAGAAAATTTGGGGACTGTGGTGTTTTTGTTCAGTGATAGAGGAATACCACAAAGCTACAGGCATATGCACGGTTTTGGAATAAACACATTTAAATTGGTGAACGCTACAGGAACACCAGTTTACTGCAGATTTTCCTACTTGGTAAGTTGGTTCAACAACTAATTTTTACTTACATCATTTTTATGTAACTGTTGGCATAGATGCTTTCGGATAGAAATAAATTACTTTGTTATCTCTTGTACTGGTAGTTTGTGAAAAACTAACACTTTTATTATGAGCTTAAAGTGGCTAGCATTATCGCTCCTGTGAACAACACCTAATTACCTTCTCACTAGGGGGAAGCAGGTTTGATAAAAATTCTTTAAGATAAAAACAATAACTAAAAAAGCGAATAAAACATATTTTGAACAGGAGGAATAAGTGAAGAATGACACAACGAGGGCCACAGCGAAATAGCAGCTGTGGAAGATGGAGAAAGTTTCGTGGTGAGTTACGAGGACGCGAGAATGTTAAATTTAACAAGAATTTTACTAATGCAAGCAAAAGACCATAGCCTGTACAGGACGGCTTTTAAAATACCTAATAAAATTATCTTTAAAGTGAAATAATGCAAGAATCGTTACTGATAGAACTTTAAAACTTTTTTCATTGAAATAAACATCTAAAAGAAAACTAAAAAAGGTATGTTTTCAAAATGAGAACCTTCAGAGGCGATGCAGTGGCGCAACCTAGTTACGAAGTCATTAGTAACTCGTTCAAGTGTTTCTCTTTTAACACTTCTAAATGAGTTCGTTATGGATTTTTTGAGGCTAATAAGGCCAGTCGGTTGTTCTTGTTCACTAAGTCTTTCATGTGACCCTCAAATATAGAAGTCACACGGGCTCATATCCGGTGAATGCGGTGGATGCAATGCACTAAGATGGTTGCTCGGGTATTGGTAAGCAATAACCCTGGTTCCAAACACACTGTTAGTGGTGCAAAGCACTCTAGAAGGCAAAAAAAAGAAAATTTTTAACAATGAATAACACTGTATTCGGTTGAATATGCAAGTTATGGAGAGAATCCGTCAGAGGTGACCGCACCTCATGCTAAAGGTGGCCACACACGATACAAGTCTCACTTTCATAATGAAGTTCAGTCCACACTAGACTGTTGGCAATAACTCTTGCCAATGAATGACATTTGAATTTTTTCTTTGCACACATTATTGTCATAGAACAAGTTATATTCATACCAAATTTCATTTATTTTTGTCCAGTGTTTCTCGAGATATTTAGGAAAATACCTTCCATCTCTTAATTTTGTCCACCAGTGTACTATAATCTGCAGGTTTCTGTAGAGGTCACTATCATACAAGTCAGCTAGCAATTACATTCTTATCATATATGCATAGTAGGCTTAGTATGGTAGGAATTAACCAGTGAGTGAAACATTTATATATGCATAAATCACATCCAATAAGCATCCAAATGTAAAATTAAGGAATCAAACCAATGCAAGATGTTGTCGAAAAGGTAAAACTATGATATCATCAGATAGTTTTGATAGTTGTCATCAGATAGTCATCAAAAGGATATTTCTACAGTTCAGATCGAGACCAAACTCATTTAGTTCCAGCTAGAGATAACAAAATGATTCAGCCAAATAATTTTATTCTTGTAGAATTTACAGCAAAGGAGAAAACATTGTATGTTTGTATGTTGGAATGAGAAAGTTCATAGTTATCATGCTTCAATTGATATGAAATTCAATTTATGTGCCGCAGCTAAAATCTTCGAGCCGGGACCCGAAGGCGGCTAATAAATATGTACAGAGTATCCCCTTTTAATTTGCAAGACCTCTGTTTTAGCAATTGTTAGTCTTAGATGGTTACGCTTAGATGCATCCTTCCAATTGCGAAACAGATCAAAATACGGCACAGAGTTGAGATATTGAAAGTGTGAAGGAAATAGAAAATTAGTGAAAAAATACGACTTGTAGCTTTTTAAGAGAACCCTAGGTCCCCTAATTTATATTTAGGGCAATAATCTACATTGAAAAATTATCCTAACACAAAAAGTTTGAAACATTTGTGACAAAAACTCAAAAAGATATTGGAGTTCGAAATTTTAATGGATAGTGCAGAAGATGAGATAGGAACTTATCCCCCAATCAGAAGAATGACAGGTTGTTGGAGTAAATATACATGCATGTAATTGTACTTTTCATTACTGATAAAAAAAATAAATGCAAATATTATGCTAGGATACGCACTACAAAAACTCTTGCAATTTGAAAAAACACACTATATGCACTCTAATTTTTAACCGTTGTTTGCCGCTACATTTCACTCAAAAGGTGTTATTGATTGCGAGTGTGAAGTGGTGTAAGTCACAAAACGCTGCGTTTAATATCTTGGTGGATTTGGTTGTACAGATGTTGAAAATTTTTGTGTTCGAATTGTTTTTTCGTGCTTTTGATTTCTTAAATGTAAGTTAGTTTGTATAAAAAGTTAGATTTCGTATTTTTTCACAAAATTTCTTTTTCGCTTCCTTTACTACTCATCTTATTCTTACCATTTTTGCAATTGAAAGTATGCATCTAGGACTAACGGTTGCGGAAATAGAGGTCTTGCAGGGAAAACGGGGACACGCAGTACGTTATTTCATGTATGTATATGTACATATTTATTCATTCATTTATTTTAGACTGACCAAGGAATTCGAAATCTGACCGCGGAGGAAGCACAGGAATTAGCTGGAATGGATCCGGATGCACACGGGAGGGACCTCTTCCAGGCAATAGAGCAAAAGAACTTCCCGTCCTGGACTTTCTACATACAAGTCATGACGACTGAAGAAGCCAGACGTGTGTCCTTCAACCCATTCGATTCGACAAGGGTACACTGCATTAAATAATGAAAGAGGCTCAAGAAACTTCCCTTTTTACGCTTAAATATGTGACATTTTAAAACATGCTCTTAAAGTTTGTTTCTTGTTAAAATCATGGGGAAAATACTATAAATATCGTATTTTTACTTAAGTAGGAAATATGATTTAAAAACTATTTGACATTATTGCGCTTTAACTTCACCTAAAGCAACTGTAAAAAAGAACTTCCAATTCAAGTAGTAAAATTTTAAGCCCTGGGGGAAAAAACGTAAATGCAGCAAATGCTGAGAAAATCAATCTATACTTTAGGCTGCAATTTACAGTTGAAATTGACTGTATAAGAGGCTAAACTTCGAGACACCTTATTCATACAATGAACACAAAAATAGAAAAAACTTCAAGTGGTGTGTTTATGATTAAAAAATTTAAAACATGCTGTTCATTTTCTTTCATATGTGAGGGGTTGCAAATGTTTGATTTTTGATACAAATATCTTCGTTTCTAAATTAACTTAATTGATGTTTCAGGAATGGCCAGAGGATGCATTCCCATTTATTCGCGTCGGGAAGTTGGTCTTAAACAGAAACCCGACAGACCATTTCTCTCAGGTGGAACAACTGGCACTATGCCCGGCGAACTTAGTTCCAGGAATTGAAGCAAGTCCGGACAAAATCCTGCAGGTGGGTTTTCCTCTTGGTTCAAATCAGCAAGTCAGCGAAGTTCTGAGAGCCATTCATATTGTTCTATCATATAAATTAAGGAAAACTGAAGACAGCCTCAGTCCGTTTACCGGCAAAAATAAATCTCTTAACCCCATGAAGCATTCACTTGGTTGAGTCCTTTTTCCCAAATGATTGACACTGGCTTTAGCAGAATCCACCTGGTTTCAGCTTGGCTTATCTCAGTAGTTATACGGGTGTTCCGTTTTAACCTGCAAGACCTTTATTTTCGCAACCTCTATTCCTAAATGTTCCTAAATGTTCCACTTTCAAAAATGTTCAAAATCAGATGCAGAGTTAAGATATTGAAAGTTTGAAGCAAAAATAAAAATGAGTCAAAAAATACAAAATTTAACTTTTTATACGGGCCCTAGGTCCCCTAACTAATAGTTGGAGAAATAATCTCTATTGAAAACTATTACTGACACCAAAAGCTTGACATTTGTGCGACAAAAACTCAATAAGATATTCCAGTTCAAAGTTTTAAGGGACCATACTGAAGATGAGGTTGGAACTTATCGCCCTTTCAGAAGAATGACAGGTCGTCAAAGTAAGAAAAACAAGGTATTTATATTTTTCATTGCTATTCAAAAATGAATGCAAATGTTATGCCGAGATACGCAAAAACCCACTACAAAACCTCGAACAATTTGAAAAACCACTCTATGCATACATAATTTTCAACACTTGTTAACTGCTATATTTTCCCCCCAAAAGATATTATTGACGGAGAGTGAAAAGTGGTGCAAGTCACAAAACGCTGTGTTTCATACCTCGGTGATTATTGGTCATACAAATTTCGAACTTTTTGTGTTGGAGTTATTTTTCAATAGAGATTATTTCTCTAAATATTAGTTGGAGGACCTGGGATCCGTATAATAAGTTGATTTTTTTTTTTAAATTTTTTGACTTATTTTTATTTTTGCTTTAAACTTTCAACATCTTAACTTTGCATATGATTTTGAATATTTTTGCTATTGGAAGCATGTATCTAGGACTAACGGTTGCGAAAATAAAAGTCTTGCAGGTTAAAACAGAAACCCTATGTTCCCGCGCCTAAAAATTTTAAGAGATCAAGTTTTCAAATTTTACGCTGCTGCAATACGATTTATGAGTATTTTAGTTATACAAGACTACATTACACTCTAGCGTCCATGTAAGGGAGACTGGGGATACTTGATCCCCACTTTAGTTTTCAACTTTTTTCTCTGCTGCAAATTATCAGTTTAAAAAAAAAGTACGTGAACAAAGGTAATTTTTTCCTCTATCTGACAGTATTTTTTTAGTTGAAATGCAACAGATAGTTTTGGTAAAATATCTTTTTTCAAAAATTTCATAAAGGGAGCATGTATCCCACACATCAAGGGATACATGATCCCTTCATGGGGGATACTTGATCCCACTGAGAAAACACATAGACTTTTCATTAGATTGGCAATTTATTTATGAATTTTAGTATTCTACGTAATGTTTCTAAAAAAAACCCCACAATTTCTAATTGTCTTTATTAAATTATATTAATGTGAATACAAAATAACATAAATTCAAATTTAGCTAGACATTTGCGAAAAAAATGTACACAACTTTCATGAACTTGTGATGCTTTTGATCAGTTACTTATCATACAATACAATAAGTGAAAAAAAAAAACTATATTTTATAAATAAAACTAATAATTTTTTTAAAGTAGCTTAATGAAGCTAAAATTTCAACAAATAAAAAATAATACGATGACAAGCACGAAAATCATCTTATTTGCTTCTTGTCCTGCAATAATAAATGTAGAGTTTCGTCATTTGAATTAATTTTTAAAAAGAGGGAAAAATGTAAGTATTAGTGTACTCATAAAAAATAAAGCCTAGCTCATATGTTTTCAAAACTTGAAAAGTCAAATGCAAACAATTCGTTTGTTCTAGTTCTTAAAGTTCCGCTCAACCCAACTGGATGTGTGCAGCTTAACACATTTTGTCGATTTTTCAGGAAAACTATTGTCCGTTTTTCACTAGTTGAGACTTCGCCACGCCCCCAACACGTGGTATCGGAAGATTCTATATCCGTCATTTGGGGATGAGGCTTCAGACCAACACTGAGAAAGGTTGCAATTGGCCATCGTTATCGCGCTGTAAGAAGACGAGTGCTCTATAATTTTCTAAGAAATTACCTCCCACCTTCTTTCCCGAAAAAAAAAAAGGTGTGCTACTAAGACAATTGTTCGACTTTAAAGTATTTTAAGATTTGCAGTGTATTTCTATACGTTTTGGGTTAATTTATCATTGATTTTGCGAAGGAAATCCTAAACTTTCTGTCTTTCACGCTAAGTAAACATTTTCTGAAAACACGGTGAACGCAGGTGAAATTGGAAGGAAAATTTTTCCTTCTATTCTGCTGAAACTTTCACAGCTCTCAAACGTGGGTTTTTCATAGGTATTCTAATTATAAATCTCTAATCGCATATTGTTAACTTTGCTGGTCAACCATTTCTCACCTTATTTTCGATCCGATTTTCTTCTTTAAAGCGTTTATTAAATATTACACAGTGCTTAGGGATAAATGAACTACTTTTGCAATATTTCGAACTGTTTTACTTCGAATATAATGAAGAATAAATGCGTTTTCGAATTGTGTTTGTTGTTACTTTGCGAATACGAGTCATTTTTAAAATAATACGTAGATTTGTAAAGTGAACAAGCAAAAATTAATGCCAAAAGATTTTTTAACTATCACCGCATTGAAAAAATAACAAAAAAAAAAAAGAAAGAAAGAAAACGACAGACGATAACCTTAATTTCAAATTTTTCTGAAAATATTTCTCTGTCACCTCATTTTTGGCCCATTTCAAACAGTCAATATTTTGTAAAAAAAAAATGTTGAATTGATGTAATCATGTAGAGACAGTATGAAAAAGTATTGAACTACTATTTCGATTCCTAGGCACTTCATTTTTAACCATACACATTTAAAGCCTACGAACAATTTTGGAAGCCTCGGTAGGTAAGTTGCACTCTGTGTGACACTTTTCAATACTTTAGTACTTTTTTTTTTCCCCAATATGGCTTTTATTCTTCAGAAATGAAAAAAGGAACAAAACAAAAATTAAAGCTTTTCACATGCCAATATGGTTATCTACAGAATAATTGAATAAGTGCCTGAAACAACGTTTTATGTTACTGTTTTAACCTATTTATTTTTGTAAATACGAAAAAATATACATGCTTTTTTTATTCAAGTTTTTTCGATTACTCTAAAAGTAATTCAGTTCTTCCAGTACTTTTACGGAACAGCGTTACGTGTGGGGATCATAAAATAGGCAAAAGTTTGTTGCCCGTATTCTAATACAGATCCGAACAAGGACGGACACAAGGGAGGGGCGATGGGGCGACCGCCCCTTCCTTGAGTCGAGAGGCAGAACTCTTCCACGGCATGTCTTTGATACTGAAGTTGAAAATTGTTTTAGCCTATCTTCAATAGTTTGACGAAGCTCTTGCTGTCTGGAAAATGAAAGTGTAGCACATATCTTATTCTTAACACATTACTGATAGAGATCTGAACTTTGTATAGGAAGTATTTCAAAGTTCCAAAAACTCAATTTTAGAAGATTTTAGATGATATTAAATAGGGTTGTAGGGTTCAAGGGCTCTTCTCAGGAAAGTTTGAAAAATTGAAGTCCCCCCCCCCCCAAAAAAAAAGAGGAACTTTAATGGGACACCTTTGATGGCGTTAAGGTAAGGGATGGGGTTTGGTACACTCCTCCGCAATTTTGTAGAAAAGGAAGTCCCTCCCCTTCCCAAAATAACTGAAATGAGACGATCTTTCATGGTGTTTGGAAAGGGGGGGGTCGGAGGTTTGCGAATTTATAAAAGGGTAAGGGTGTGAAATCAATCGCCCCCTCCTTGAATAGTTTCTGGATCCGTCCTTGGCTCTGAATGTAAAATGCGTTATTTTTATCAAGAAACGTTGCTATAGTCAATCTATTCAGTTGTTCAACATATCCCACACTGGCAAGGAAACTGACTCAACCACAAGAAAAAAAAAAAAAAAAAACAGCAATGGAGAAAATTAAGGTTTGACGCAATAGTAATTTTAAGTGATTTAGTCTCAAACATTACAATATGCGCAGTCAACTAATTATGTGATGTTTATTAATTAGTTTTTGAAGTATAGATACATAATGCATACTTTAAGCTCGAAAAATATTCTTCCAAATTATGAAATTTTAATGATGTGTCATTATTGATGAAATCGTTTCTACGCCCCCCCCCCCCCCCCGCACCATTTAGGTGAGCTAACTTTGCGGTTTTTGTGTCGAGAAAAAGCACTAAATTTAGATTTTAAATCAATAGCTGGTACGGTTTTCCCAGATTTTGAATTGTGTCACTTTCCTTGCCGGAATGCGATATGATTCTTTATTAAAAACATACATGATCATAAACAAATTGTGACTAGAGCTATCCAGGAAGGAGGGGGGGAGCCGGTCTTTTTCCTTAAAACAATTGTTACTGCGATTTTGGTGACTTAGAGCAAACCTAAGGAGTCGTTCACAAATGATGTCACGCTTGAAAGGGGTAGGGAGAGAGGGTTCGGGGTTCGTGAACTTCGGACAGTTAGTCTCAAGGGGGAAGGAGGGGATTATAAGAAATATGACTTCACATATTTTGGTCCAAATAAAAGCGTTCGTTATAGCAATATGTTCATCGAACATTGCGTGAGATGTGACGAGGGGAGAGGCTAAGGTGAAGTGTAACGTCCTTTATGGACAATCCGTGTTTACGTTAGGTTACTGTGTACTGAAGTGTTATAACTAACTTCGTTTCTGCCACCCCCCCCCCCAGAAACGAAGTTGGTTACCTCCCTCCCCCGCCTTGAAAATACTCGCCCTGGGGGTAGTCGTCATCTCTTAAGCCGGACCCAACCGATGAACCTATAATTTTAAAACAGTATTCAAACCAAAGACACTTTTTATAACGCATCGCAAATTATTACATATTTCTAAACATTAATATTCATGCAATACTTAAGCCTTGATTTTAATAGTCAATTGCTTTAAATATTTCAGATTGATTTTTTATTGTTTTCTCATTCAGTCCCCGCCTTTGGTTCAATCAAGTTTTTTTTTTTGGGGGGGGGGGGAGGGGGGGCAACTTTTGTTCGAATAATGTTTTCATCATTTTTCAAAAATAACTGCTACTGTAGATCTACTGACTGTATATCCACTCTATATGATCTGAAATTTTGAACAATCCATACAGGTGCATCAAAAAGACCCAACCCGTAAGAGCTACTGAGTCACCCCACCCCCCCTCAAGAAAAGGGAGAGGGAGATGGAGAGAGATATTAAGTCTTCAAAACGAACGCAACCCTTAGGCATTTCAATGCCACAGTCTGTGTGGCAATGAAGTTTTCCTGTCCCCCCCCCCTTTTTTTTCATCAGCGCACTTGCAATTTCGAATATAGGACGTTAGTATTTAAAAGGATATCGTTCAAAATTCAGAAAGCCTATCCTTAATAGAAATGTTTCATTCGGAAAACAAAATACCTTACTTTTTTTTTTGTAAATACAATATTTTTGTTCTGAAATTTTCAGTTTAAAAAGTATAGATTCCCCGTAGACGACAATTACGCGAAGCTAGAAACGAAAGGAAAGAACACAAAGACATTTTTACAAATTTAAATGCCCGCCAAATTTAGGGTTGTCTCAATTGAAAGCGGTAGCGATCACCCCCGCGCTAAACTTAGCTTTGCTTTCGGGAAGGCGTTCCGAAGTCTCTTCTCCACATGAACGCACAATAGATTGATTGAACCTTGTTGAATGTAATCGCTTTCTCCATTGGTTTAAAAGAAAGAACTGTGCTTACATCTTATTGGAAGAGACATTTGCAGCTTTCCACGGAGTTCGCAAAATCTCTTCTTTAATCCACCATCGGACTTTGGAGAAAGCTTATTGCTATTTAAGAAACATCATTGGATGCTGAAAATCTGCCCTCTATTCTATTTAAAGAGCCGCAGTCTGTTTATCAGGGCATCTTCACTACTTTCTCTATGTTTTGCTGTATGTGTGTCCCCATGTTTCGTATTAAACGTATTTGTTTATGTTCAGCTGTCTGAATCTCTGCTTTGCACAACCTTTCAACAGCAGAGCGTGGTTAGTTCTAAGTTTTTCCCAGCTACTAAATCACTGCAGTAGCGGAGTAACATGGGGGACGAGATAAAATATTCCGTTGAGCCTTTTGACGGAAGGAATTTCTCTCTGTGGAGCAGGAGAATGGAAGCGGTTTTCGCAGCAAAGAATTTAGAGATGTTTTTGGAACGTGAAGCGGATTCTTCGAAAGCTAATGAACTTATAGCGAGTAAGAAGGCATATGCCTTGATGTTATCATTTCTTAGTGATAAAGTTTTGGTTTCGCTTTCGGAAGAAAAGACTTGTGCTGAAGTAATTGCAAAATTAAAATCGATCTATGTTCGAGAAGGAGCGGTCAGTCAGATATTGGTTAGAAAGAGACTTTCAACTTTGAAAATGAAAAAGGACTCATCCATGCAGGAGCATATTGATGAAGTGAACAGGCTCGTTACCCAACTAAAATCGTGTGGCGTGAAAGTGAGTGACATGGACAGTATTGTCTATCTTTTGATGTCTCTTCCAGCAGAGTATGACGCATCGAAATCTGCAATAGAAAATCAGCCTTCGGAGAACTTGACTTTAGAGTTTGTATGCGGTCGTCTTCTGGATGCTGAAGCGCTAATGAGAGATCGTCGAGTCTCGGAGCCCAAATCTTGGAAAACAGAGTCATCAAATGGTGCAGCCTTTTCTACAAATTATCGGGTAGTGTGTAACAAGTGTCGCAAAACAGGGCACATTGCGAAATTTTGTAGAAGTAACATAATTTGCTACCAGTGCGGAAGAAAAGGACATTTTAAGAGGAATTGCACAGTCCAGACAGAAAAAAATACATCATCAAAGGATGGAGCAGTTGCAGTGACTTTCGTTGTTGGCGAAGTAGAACATCGGTCATTTATAGTAGATAGCGGATCTACAGCTCATATGTGTGCACATCGGGAATGGTTTGAGGAGTTAAAACCATCCTCAGGAACTGTGTCATGCGCTGCAAAAGCCAGTGAACTGGAAGTAAAAGGAATAGGAACTATTCGCGGTGTATTAGGTGACGGTGTGCAAGAGATCCTACTCAAAGATGTGTTATATGTTCCAGAACTAAATGGAAATCTCATTTCAATGAAACAGATACAAAAAGCTGGATACACTGTGAGCTTCAAAAATGACGAAGCAGTTATTGAAAAGGGAAGTACAAATTTCGTTTTGTGCAAGCTGAATTCAAAAGGTCAATATGCAAGTGATTTTGTTCCCTTCATTTCAAATTCCTTTGTTGCAGAAAAAGATGGAGGTGAACTGTGGCATCGCAGGTTAGGACACTCCGGAAACCATGTTCTGAGCAAACTAGGATTACCAACAAGTGACAAATTTTGTGAAAACTGTGTGTTAGCGAAGCAGTTCGCGAACCCTATAGGAATAGGAAACCGAAGAAGAGAAAAAGCTCCCATGATGACAATCCATTCTGACCTATGCGGTCCGGTCAACCCACCAACTCAAGCGGGTGAAAGGTATGTGTTAACATTAGTTGATGATTATTCTCGTTTTTGTGAAGTTCGTCTTCTTAAAAAGAAAAGTGATGTTCCCGTGGAAATCAAAAAGTTTCTCAAATTGAATGAAAGCGTTCGAAAAATTCGTTGTGATAATGCCCAGGAATATGTTTCAGGTGAACTTAAAGTGATAGCAAATAAACTTGGAGTTACGATAGATCCCTGCCCCCCTTATACTCACGAATTGAACGGAATTTCAGAGCGGATGAACAGATCACTTTTTGATAAAGCCCGTGCACTTTTATATGATGCAAATTTACCTAAGAACTGTTGGGGATATGCTATTCAAGTTGCAGTATATATTCATAACAGAATCCCTAGTTCAAGCATAAATGATATGTCACCCTTTGAACTAAAATATTCCCAGAAACCGGATTTAAATCAAATTAAATTATTTGGTTGTGATGCTTATGCCAAAATTCCTGATACTCGCAGACAAAAATTAGATCCGAAATCTAAACGAATGATCTTTATTGGATATTCTAGCATGGGATATCGATTAATGGATCCTGATACGCACAGAGTTACTGTGTCACGTAATGTTCGCTTCAATGAAAATAAAGTATATGTGCAAGATAGAAGTAATTCAGCAGACGGGCTCCCGAAAGGAGAAGAAAAAGACGAGGAAAAACACAGCACCGAAGTAAATAAAGAATTAGGAAAAAACGAAACCAATGTAGAGCAAGAAGTTCCGGCAGATACACCCCGACGATCAGGAAGAAAAAGTAAAATGCCAGAGCGATTTGAAGCAATGTACACGTCAGAAGAGACGTTGACCTTTTATGACATCTCAAAACTACCGGAAGAACAACAAGCCCAGTGGAAAGTCGCGATGGGGGAAGAATTGCGCTCTATCCAGATAAACAAAACTTGGGAACTGGTAGATCTCCCTGATAACGCGAACCCCATAAAGTGTAAGTGGGTGTTTAGGAAGAAAAGAGATGGAACTCTCAAAGCCAGACTTTGCGCCAGAGGAGACCAGCAGAAGGAATACGTAGAAACTTATTCGCCAGTCATTGGGATGCCTTGTTTACGATTAGTTCTTGTTTCGATTCTTCAAGAGGATTTAAAGGCTTATGTGATGGATGTGAAAACAGCTTTTCTGAATGGTGAGTTGCAAGAAATTGTTTTTATGGAACAACCGCAAGGATTCAACGATTCATCTGGCAGAGTATGCAAATTAAATAAAAGTTTATACGGATTAAAACAAGCTCCTAGACAATGGTTCTTCAGATTTTCGCAATTTATGTTGAAAATTAATTTTAAGCAGTTAAACTCGGAACCGCGTATTTTTATCAGAATTGTGAATGGAAGAAAAATAATAATTTGTTTATATGTTGATGATATTCTTATTGCTGGATCAGATGATTCGGAAATAATGATTGTGATTAAACTTCTTCAAAATGAATTTCAGATGTCCAAACTCGAACCAGCTTCTGAGTTTTTAGGAATTCGTATGGAATTTACTTCTACTAAATTAGTGCTAGATCAAAAGGAGTATATTCTTAAAATATTGAAGAGATTTAACATGAGTGAGTGCAAGCCGAGTGCAACACCTTTAGAAGCAAAGTCAACTCCAGCTGACTTTGAGGAAGGAACTATCTTCAAAGGACCTTACCGTGAACTAGTTGGATCTTTATTGTATCTTGCGATGACAACACGACCCGATATACTGTTCGCTGTGAACTGTCTCAGTCAATTGCAAGAGAATCCAACAGAATCGGCTTGGAATGGACTTAAAAGAATTCTGCGATATTTAAAAGGTACATCGGAATATAAAATTGTGTATAGTAAGTGTTGTGACTCTAATGTTGATTTATCTATGTATGTTGATTCAGATTGGGCATCAGATCCGCGTGATCGCAAATCAGTTTCAGGTTACGTTATTTTTTATAAAAAGTGTCCAATTTTATGGAGCGTGAAGAAACAAAGTTCAATAGCTGTTTCTTCTACTGAAGCTGAGGTACTTGCAGTTGGTAAGTCTTTAATAGATCTAGTGTATTATAAAAATATTGCATGTGAATTTCTTACTGTAAATAACATTGTCATATATGAAGATAATCAGTCTGCAATCAAATGTATAACTAATGAAAATAGTTCTGGTAGATTGAAACATATTGATGTTAAGTTAAAGTTTATTAGAAATATTTTAAATGTTGAAAATATATATATTGAATATGTTTCTACTGATAAACAAATTGCTGATATGTTTACAAAGGCTCTTCCAAAATTTAAATTGCATGAACTTATGTCATTGTGTTGTTTAGTAATAAGCGATTAAGGGCGGGTGTTGAATGTAATCGCTTTCTCCATTGGTTTAAAAGAAAGAACTGTGCTTACATCTTATTGGAAGAGACATTTGCAGCTTTCCACGGAGTTCGCAAAATCTCTTCTTTAATCCACCATCGGACTTTGGAGAAAGCTTATTGCTATTTAAGAAACATCATTGGATGCTGAAAATCTGCCCTCTATTCTATTTAAAGAGCCGCAGTCTGTTTATCAGGGCATCTTCACTACTTTCTCTATGTTTTGCTGTATGTGTGTCCCCATGTTTCGTATTAAACGTATTTGTTTATGTTCAGCTGTCTGAATCTCTGCTTTGCACAACCTTTCAACAAACCTATTACTTTTTCGCTTTAGAAAACGTATTTCAAACTCTAGAAATCCAACTTTGCATTCTATCCGCTAATGGGTCAATATAATGGGCTACTCACTTTTTTGTTGTAAATCTAACTATAGAAAAATCATTTATTTTTTCTTTCAAACAAAGATTTTATTTCTATTTCAACTTGTTCAAGCTCATTTGGCTGATCAGAACATAATTTATCAGTAGAGTTAGTTTATGTTTAGACATTATTGAGGTGTTATGTGGGCTGCAAGTGCGAACTGATATTTCAATTGTTTAGCATATTTACAGTAGTGCTTGTTTAAATCTATCACTCAAACTATGATAAATTTTATTATGGGTAGCATGGTTTTGAATGTTTTAAGTTAATGTCAACTAAGTAAACAACATTTATATTGTTTTCATTGTGTTTATATTGTCATTAGGATACTTGATCCCTGGGATCATGTATCCCTCTAAACGAAGGAATCAAGTATTCCTAATATGCAATTTTTACAAATATACTTGTTCTATTATTAACTATCAGTAGCAATTTACTAAAAATATGCCTCAATTATTGTCTATACTTTGGCTTTGGACGTAAGTCTCTATTCACTTTTATAACTCAATAAACAGAAATTAATAGGTTGAAACTGTGTTTGATGAGCATTTTTCCAAATAAATGTTTGTACTGTAGCTCTTAACAAATGCGAATTCAAAGCATCTGACGTGAATATCACTTTTATTAAATTAAAGCAAAAACCTATATTTTGGGAAATCAGTTGATATCGGAGTTCATAAGCTGTTAGTTTTTTCCTTGAAAAAAGATATGTGCAAGTTATTTCTGTTTTAATTGCTCAGTATTTGTATTAGGATTTCCCAAAGAGTAAAATGTAAGAGATGCCTGTACAAAGGGCTCAGTTGCAGATTTTAAACATTGAATTTTATTACCAAATCTACTGGTAGTACCGCAACCATAACATGTAATGCTGGCAAAATATTGCACATGTTTTCTCCTAGAGATTCAGCAGCTAAATGGCACCCTAGTAGATACTTCTTTGTATGAGAACCGTCGAATCACAGACCCAAACAACCAATATTCGCTAGTTGTTTCCAGTAGTAAATTGCCAAAATGAATGCATTAATATCAACACTGATGATAATAACATAAGCTATTGACTTCTTACTGCATGAAATATGTAGCAAAACATTCTAGAATGAGCTTCTAAATGATTTGATTGTAATTCAAATACTTCATAAAATAAAATACCTCGTAGTTTGAAACATTTTGTCGCATCATCGAATTGTCCAAAAATGTGCAGTTCGCAGTCTTTTTTTTTATTTGTGCACGTTTTGGAGCATTAGTGTACATAAACCTAACAAGCTGTAATACGATGCTAATATTTTTGTATTAAACCATGTTGAGATGCTACCATGAATGATTTTCGGAAAAGTTTTATATCTGTTACGTCCTGCAGTTGCTTGCTTAACATATTTTTGTTTTGGTAAGAGTCTTTTCAAAGTTGTGAAATTTCGTTTTCTTTATGGAAACCGACAATATCTTAGTTTTCATAAAAAATCGTTTTTTTTTTCGTATGTATTCAATAGAGCCTCTCCTTTTTCTTTAGCATTAAGTAAGCATTGCAGAGCAGATTCTTCAGCAAGTACAGCTCTGAAAATATTGAGAAGCTCACATTTTCCAGTGTTGAAAGGATTACAAGTTTTAAAATACTTTATGATGCTTTGAATGTCTTTTTTCTCCGTATTAATTCTTGATTGCGTGTATTCATTATGACTATTAATGTCCCTGTGGTGTCAGACTGTAGTCCAAGATATGAAGACAGAGTTGAGTGAACACTATTTTTGTATGGATACACCTCTGAATTGCTTCTTCATTTTTAGTGATACCAATTAAGGCTCCTGTCACAGCAGAAGATTGAAATTCAGATTGCTCTAATGCTAAGTCACAATCTATTGCATTGAATGTTCCTGCAGTACGTTTAACGGAATGCATTCTTCTTTTCATATCACGACCTCTGGAGGAAATTTTCTTGTAAATAAAGCGTCACTCCACGAATATAATTAGTGTGGTTCATAGGAAAAAAAAATAGGTAACATTTGTCGAGTAGTAAGTAAATGTAATTCATAATTATTGTTACGATCAGCCATAATGGAATTCAAAAGAACTTCTACCATTTCACAGTATTTGTTTAAATATTTGAATAGTTCATTTTCAGTGCTCATATAATTAAAAAATTTAGACAACTTTGAAAAAAAAAAAAACAATCATACGAGGGACGTTTTTAAAGAAAGGTCCGCTTTTAAATAAAAAAAAGAGTACAGATAGAGCAAGGAAATTTATTGCACAAAACTCTACCACCCTTACGCTATATTTCGACATTACTCTCTTGATTTTCCAAACATTTGTCATAGCGTGGTACAGATTTTTGTATACCTATTTGTAGAAAGTTGCCGCATGTGTAGTCAACCATGGGGTAACATGTTCTCTGAGCTCATTGTGCTACAGACTACCAAGGAAAGACTTTAGATGCCGAAACAAATGAAAGTTGCTGTGAGCGAGGTGAGGGCAGACCAGAGGATGTTCAAAAATGTCCCAGACAAAACCCTGTAAGAGTCCTCATGGTTGACTACACATGCGGCAACTTTGTACGAATAGGTATACAAAAACATGTACCACACTATGACAAATGCTTGGAAAATCTCGGAAGCCATTTCGAAAAGTAGCGTAAGGGTTGTAGATTTTTGTGCAATAAATTTCTTTACTCTACCTGTACTTCTTTTTTTATTTCAAAGCGGACTTTACTTTAGAAACACGCCTCGTAGATTTATGTTGATAGTATTTACTGCTCAAACCTTCCAAACATTTTCTCAAACCAAAGGAGTGATCCTTCTCTGCTGCTACTTCTCTTATTTCTTAAAGACAAATATTTAACAACTGTACATCATCGTTGGAAGCTTCATGTTCAGATATATTTATGTAATCAATAAATTCTCAAAACTGCATGCTTCTGAATGCTTTGAATGCATAAGTTTATGTGCTCTAACTCCTCTGTTATGTTGTCTGCCTTTAAGGATTGACGCTAAAGTATTAGCACCGTAAACATTGGCTTCGATAAAAATGCTATCAAGTCCACTTCCTTCTACACTGGTGTCCAAAAGTTAAGCATAATTGTTATTTATGTGAGTAATGTGAGAAATATACATCGAAATAGGGGGAAACGTGATATGCGAGTGCAACACGGTTACAAAATAAGGAAACTACTCAAAAAACGGTAATATTTACTTTTATCATCCCAAAAAAAATAGTTAAAATGAAAATTATGCATATGAGGAGTTTACTCTTTGCACAAAAAATTTTTCTTTCAAAGATGATGCTGAAGTTCAATAGTGTGTATGGCCACCTCTGACTGCCAGGCACGCTGCACAACGATTACTCATACTTTCTATGAGGTGGTGACAGAACAGTTCCAAGCATACTGGAGAGCTCTTTTTAGCTCCGGAGCGGAGCTCGGCGGGGGCAAACGAGCTGTAAGTTGTCTCCCAAGCATATCCCAGACATGCTCGATAGGGTTCAGATCAGAGGAGCTCTCAGGTCACGTCATTCGCTGGATATTTTCTGATTCGAGGAAGTCATCGACCACAGCTGTTCGGCGACATGGCGCGTTATCGTCCATGAATATGAACTGAGGACCAACAGCACCTCAAAACAAGCGAACATAAGGCTCAAGAACCTCGTCTCTGTATCTTTGACCAGTGACTGAGCCTGTTTCAAAAATATGGAGGTCGGTGCAGCCATCCAACATAATGCCCGCCCACACCATTACTCCTGCTGACGCAAAGCGATGTCTTTCTCTTACGTTTTGCGGTTGGAAACAAGTCCCCTTTTCTCTCCAGATTGTTACCTGATGAGAATCACACTGTAGAGTAAAGTGGGACTCATCACTGAGCATCACATTAGCCCACTGTTCCAGACTCCAATGCCGATGTTGCAAGCTCCAGTTTAAACGAGCGCGTTTATGCGCTGATGTGAGAGGAATGCAAACTGCTGGTCTTCTGGCATACAGACCGACATGATTGAGTCTCCTGTAAACAGTTTGCCTCGAAATTTTTATTCCTGTGACAGCACTGAGCGCCGAAGCAAGTTCTCTGGCACAGCTGTCCCTAAGACGTCGTGCAGAAATTGCCAGAAAACTATCTTGGCTTGCGGTTGTGACTCTTGGTCGACCTGGTACTTTTCTCCGCACACACCCCACCTCTTAGCCGTAGGCCTTAGGTTCCACCGCCCGGGGGGTCCGCGTAGCGGGCCCCCCGCACGGCTGGGTGCGGCGGTCGATATGGTCGACCTGGTACTGGTCGGCGTGTAACATCTCCTGTATTTGAAAACCTCTGCCACAGTCTCGAGATTACACATTGAGGCACATTAAGAATACGAGACACTTCAGTTTGTGATCGTCCAGATTCTAGCATTCCAACGATTCTTCCTTTCGCAAACATGTCCAATTGGCGTCTTTGTGCCATTATTAGTTCTGTTTCACCAGATGCAATGTTTCTTGGTACAGCAATTGCATAAAACGCGCGTGAACTCTCTAAAGCGTGCGAGCTGTTTTATCCACATTCCGAAACGCGCACCTAATTCACGCATGACACCATCGACTGTACTATTTTGCATAAACATATTGTTTCTTCTTCAACCAATGAATCTCCACGAGTAACTTAATATAATTTTACGAAAATTTACAGATTTTTCTCGCATTTTATGAATTATGCTTAACTTTTGGACACCAGTGTATATATTTTCCTAAGCGTCGTAAGAAAAAGTTTTGCAGATGAAATGTTCTAATTCTCAATATCAATAATTGGAATTCTTGACTTTTATGTTGGATATCTTTTGCTATGAGATTGATATATGGACATATCTTTTCAAATTTACTATTTCTAACGACATTTCTTTCGTTTCTTAGCAAAACATGCTTTGAATTAATGCTCAAAAGTAATAAAATCTCAGTTATATTAAGATCATACGAAAAAAAAAAAGAATTTTTAACGCTACGTGGATGCGCAATTAAAGCAAAAAAAAAAAGAACTATGCAGCGCGCTATGATTATCAGTGGGTAATATCATTACCGCGTAGAGGGGAGGGAAATGGGCCAAATGTGACCCCCGCAGCGATTGGCAAGATATATTTTTCATACATCAGATATCGTTGTGTAAATGTATCAATAATAATTGTCTAAATAAAAATCAGCAATTGCTTGTCTTGCTTGCACATATTCTATTTCAACTCGTTTTTTTTTTTTTTTTTTTCATGTTTTAATTTTAATTAGTTAGTTTTCCGAAAAATTACACTATTATTTTATTTATTTCATAAAAAACAAACCACGATTACTTCCGCCATTAGAATGAACTATAAATTACGGCAGAAGTGACCAACAAATTGACTTGTTAGTATGTACTCCATCGACTTTCTTAAACCATAAGAGGAGGGGATTAAAAACAAAAGGGAGACCAAAAATGAGCCTGGAAAGATTCATATTGTTAACATACGAGTATGAGCTTTCCGCAACTAGAATCCATTGACAGAATGCGTTCCTAATATTTTGTATATTCAAGTACCTCCAGCGCCTGCTCTAAACAGTAGTTGCTAATTTTTTTGAAGAATCCAAAAGAGTATGGCAACTAAAAGCGTACAGGTAAGCTTCTCACTCTTACTAATGGTAAGAAACTAGCAATTGTTCATCGAGCTTGCTTAAAAAACTACTAAGTTCTACTGAAATTAAAATATAAATGAATGTACCTCGCACTAGCTGAACAGTGCGTAACGTTTTGCAAAAGAATTCCAATGTTATATATGCTAAACTACGGTCACATTCACCATTTACAAAGCTTTAAAAGAAGCTTTGATTGGAATTCGTTAAGAAACGCGTTTTTTTTTTCTTTTTTTGTCTCGATGGAAATATGTTGTATTTTCTGATGAAAATAACTTTTATTTGGACACACCAGATGATTACTGGCTATTCTGGCATGATTTGCAAAACAAAACCCTTTTTTTTTTCAAACGACAATTCAGAGGCGGTTTTGTGATGAGTGTGAGCAGGTTTTGTAGCTAATGGAGGCCCCCAATTGTGTCTGTTGGAGATGCCTTGAATTCAGAATCATATGTTGATATACTAGCTGAAAATTTATTACCTGAAGCACCCCTTATCACAGGTGGTGATTATTTGATCCAACAAGACAATGCAAGTTGCCATGTGTCTTTTGGATCACATTCATGGTTTGAGGCTAATTCAGGGAAAATTCTTTACTGACCCACTAGAGTCTTCATCTAAACCCTATAGAGAATCTCAGGGGTATTTTAACTAAAAAAATGTCTAACGATGGGACACACTACGCAAATTAAGACGAACGGACGTCATCCATTGAATTGGCGTATAAAAACATTTTTAAATAAACTTGAACTGAACTTTCTGAGTCAATGACTGGACGATTGATGAGGGTAATTGAAAAATAAAAATGATTTTCGGGACTAATTTTTTTCAGGACATATTTGTTAATGTCCTTATAATTTTTTTCATGTTTCACCTCATACATTTGTGCTAATTTGTGATTTAATCATTATATTGTAATTTAATTTCATACTAACAGGTTTCTAATGTTTCCTATTTACAAGTCGTAAATTATGTTTGATTTTGTTTGTCGTTGATGATTACTTTCATACATAACACTCATTTTTTAACGTGTACTTATAATTTTTTCCATGGCTGTATAATGATTATTAATTTTGTTGTTATTATTATTATTGTTATTGTTATTATTATTTTTTATCTTTTTAATCAAGTTGAGTTTTTTTTCCCGAGTCGTAGAGGCTATCAGGATACTGCACAATTCTTTTCCAAACACAGCAAGTTTTTAATTATTATTTGTCTTATTATTATTATTATTATTATTATTATTATTATTATTATTATTATTATTATTATTATTATTATTATATTTTTATTTGTTACCTTTTCAATCAAAAGGAGAGTTATTATTTTCCTGAGTCGTACAGGCTAGTGGGCTACTGCACAATTCTTTTCCAAACTGAGCAAATTTTTAGCCACGATTGGTACAAATCAACTTTTATTCCTCGACATTCAGTTTCAACAATTCTCAAAAGCTTTTGTTTTTGTTAAATCAATAGGGCTTTAAATTTACGGCAAAATTTATTTTGAGGTAAAAGATTTGCAAAATATATTTTATTATTATTTTTTTAATTTCAATTTACTAAAAACATTTTTTTCAAGCGATTAACCATTACAGGACCATGGGATATAGATTTAAAATTTATGTCATAAATTACCGAATGCAAATAATTTATAAATTACATTGTTTTTCATGTCACTAAAATGTCAGAATATATTAATAACAGAAAAACACTAGGTAAGTAACTTATGTTCTTTTTTTTTTTTTTTTAAACATCGCAAATTTGCGTACTCTACAATAAAACGTTTGGTCCTCAAAGAAATGAAGATACGATGCAGATGTTACTTGTTAATTATAAGATATGACCTTTTAAATGTATTCAAATATTTGAATTATTATTTATTGAGAGAGAATTAATAATTGATTTTTCTCAAAAAAAAAATGTTATTTTTAGTGCCATTCTCAGCTATTTGTTCGTAAAAAATGATGAAAAACACTTGAAATATTACGGTACGACCGATTATTTCACTTCGTCGGTTTGACGAGCAATGATCCCCATTTCAAAATTTTCTTCCACAGAGGTTCCACAAAAGGCAAGTAAGTGCCTAGAATTCAGTTCTGATTATTTAAAATACATTCAAAAAATTTGAATTTCAGGGGAGGCTTTTCAGCTACAGAGACTCTCAGAGATATCGACTTGGCGCCAACCACAACCAGCTCCCGGTTAACTATCCCTTCCGGTCACCACCCAACAATTATCAGAGAAATGGCTTCATGACCGTAACCAGGAGTCAAGGTAAGATCAACAGACTTCCAGCTAATGAATTGACAAGAATCTCTCTCAAATATTAGGGTGCGTAAAAATTTAAAAAATACACCCTTTTTTACCTTATTAGTATCGATACTAACATTGATTATTAGTATCTAGCTTATAAGAAGAAATCCATTTATAAAGGAAACATTTCAGTTTGAATAAACTAAGGGGTGCAAGGTCCAGTAGAGATTAAAGATTAAAAAAAAAACAAATCCTGCTTATCAGTTTTAACGGTGCTAGGATAATTTTCCTGTATATGTGTGTCGGGGAAGGGTGGGGGAATAATTTAATATGATCAAGATTGTTCTGATCAAAGATCGAAATGATATAAGAATCGGTACGTATTTTTCCGGCCTTATCCTTTAATGCAGCAGTCAAATATGAGCGCAAATGCGCCAAGAACTGCAATCTGGCGTGGCATTAACAAACCTCAAACTTGAAAATATAAGAAATTCATTCTTAAGAGTCATTTTTTTTTTTTTTAAGTGGACACTTTTGATAGTTGATATCTTCAATTTTCGTAAAACTTTCAGGATGTGTTAGTGGTACTATGATTAGAAAAAGTAAAGTTTCTTTTTTTAAAAAACTGATTTTTTTGGTCCTTGAGTAGGGGTCAAAGTTTAAGATCGTGAAAAAAAAAGAGCTAAGTATATTATTTTCAGTAAGTTACCGCCCTAAAGCCAGGGCTAAGGCAGAAATACATGAAATACACTGCCAGCTCAGTCATTCCAGCCGAGGACTGCAGTTTCATGCTTATTAGCTCTCACCAGCCCTGCATCGGAAGCGACTGAGCTGGAGGTGGAAAACCTCTTAAGGAAGCCAAGAGTGTCAAACAAACTGGTAGCTAATACAGAATTAGCACTGACCAGACGAGTGACCGAAGCAATGGTTCGGTTCAACTCGAAGATTGAAGGCAAAGCATGGTATTTTCAGTAACAGTAAGTTACCGCCCTATAGCCAGAGCAGAAATACATGAAATACACAGACCAGATCAGTCATTCCAGCCGAGGACTGCAGTTTCCTGCTTATTAGCACTAGAGTGCCTTTAATAATCAGAGTGACGACAAGCACATCCTCCATTGAGAAGCGGAGAGCGCCTCTATCCGCCGGAGGGCATCTTGACGAAAGTCTCGTAGACTTAACATAGGAAAATTGGATGGATCTCAGAAAAACGCTTTTATTGTGAATAATCAGTTTTGTACTGATATTTCACCTTATGTCTCAAGTACATAAATGTATAGGCTATCACTAATTATCATTTTTGCAACTCTAAGCGACAAATTGATTTAATTATAGAGCATTGATCTTGAGATTTTGGATTCGGATAGTGTTGGCGGGCTTTTTGGCTTCACTAACGTTACGGCAACCATTCTCCGTTTCCCGGAGCGTTTGATTTTCCGGTTTTAGAAGTTAGTTTTTCTTATAAATGGGTTTCAGCGTGTAATATTTTTACTCAAATGAAATAATTATCTTGGAATAAAAATAAAATGCATTTTGTTTGTAAAAAAAGAAACATTATATTAGTTATTATATGAAGCTGCTTATTATTTATGATTCATTATGAAGAAAATTGATAGTGGAGCACATTTTTATTGTTTAGACGCAGAAACTATAAAAAGGGGAAAAAATGTGAAACTCATTACCAATAACTCACAACGTGAATGTTCAAAATTAAATACGTTTAAAATTAATTTAAATCATTCACATACATAATGTGGAAAAATGCTATAAGTATGTAAATTCAACTCAGTATTTTTTATACTGTTTCGAAGAAAACTCAAGAAATTAGTATCTTTTCACGATATTAAAATATCATTAAACCACCATTTCGTAAAACATTCAATTCCATACAAATTTGCAGTTACCTTGTTGTAGCATTCAGCTAACGATATACTTTTTAATTTTTCTTTTTCTAGTTTCTTCGATGATAAGTTTTTTTCTTTTTTAATATACGTTGTGATAACCATTCGAAGTGAATTGTTTATTTTGTTAAGAATTTGTCCGCATTTATGCAGTAAGAAACTATCATTGAATTATTTTATCAAGAATTCTCAATTCAAGCTTTTTAGCGCAGTGCATTTCAGTTATCTATAGCTAATAGTTTGTTTTGGTCTTTTCAATTTTTGTTTTCGTAAAGTTGGATATAGCAGAAAATAATTAAACTTATTCATATGCATATGTCTGTACCTGGGAGGTAAATGGAATTTAGTCACAAAAACAAAGCCAAGAGACGAGCTAGAAATTTTTCTTTTCTGATGATTTTTATTACTCGATTGGATTGCCATTTATGAGCTTATAGAATGAAAATTTGTTCATTGAAATCTTCACATATAATTCTTCTTATGCTTCTGAATAGAGTTTAAAATGTTGAGAAAGATGACGCAAAAGTATCGATTTTTCATCGGGTGACTTGCCCTCAACTGCCCAGCTACATAAAAATTATGTATCTTAATTTGCTTCAAGAGGAACTCTTTTTTTTTTATTGCACGTTACAATGAGCAATGGAAGTTCATTATTTATTTTGCGAAATTTCTCTCGTTGAAAAACAATTATCACAGAATTTTTGTTTTTTTCAAGAAAACTCATTCTAAAGTAATGCTCTTCTCTCATTCCTTTCTCTTGTGAAAATTAAAATTTGTCATTTACTTTGTTTTCATTCACGCACACATATTATATAAAGAAAATGGTGAAGTCGCTTATCATTTTCAATTCATTTTTCTTAGAAATCTTATGTATGTATTTGTTTTTGGCGGATAAGTGAAAAGAAAGAATGGAGAGAAACTCAGTAGCCTATGCGAAATGCTTCAGAAACTGAAGTCATGTCTTCTGCCAAAACCGCGATAACGATTTACACTTGGTGGCAAATCGACTTATTTCAGCCAAACGGTCAAAATTTTCTCTCGGCGCATCTGGACGAAAGTTGCAGCCGAGCTTGTCCGCGGGGAAAAACACCGCTGTTGTCGCCACTCTGTTCTCAAGGCACTCTAATTAGCACTCACCAGCCCTGCATAGGAAGCCACTAAACTAAAGGAGGAAAACCTCTTAAAGAAGCCAAGAGTACGAAACAAACTGTAGCTAATACAGAAATAGCACTGACCAGACGAGTGACCGAAGCAGTGGTTTGGTTCAACTCGAAGACTGAAGGCGAGGCATGGTATTTGCAGTAAGTTACCAGTAAGGGGTCAATAACTTTGTTCGCGACGGGTCAACAACTTTGGGACACAAATGTAGTTGTAGTGCGAGTGGTGTAGTTTGTGGTTCCGGCTAGAAACTCATGGCAACTAATCAAATTTTTTAATTACGTGGTCTCAAAGTTGATAATTTAAAACAAAAAGAATCAAAGTTTTAGTTCAATTACTCTAAAACGCCTGAGACAATAACTTTGAGCAAGAGCTGTAATTATGTTCTAATGTAATGTAGGTTTAGACTCATGTCAGGAAACAAAGAGATCTAATCATCTTACTTAATTAAACGGTCTCAAAAATGATGATTTCAGTATAAAAGAGCGTTTTTTCACAATATTTATATGCGTGCTACTAAAAATCTTATGAGCTCAAACTCACATAAATACTAGAATGAATCCACAATCAAATATACTTTAAGCTCATAAAATTTCATGCTTCCAGTATTATGACATTTTCTGTAACTTTGACCACAACATGGCAATTCTTTCCACAAAGCTGATCCGCCATTTGGAGCACTATATTTTGGAGATCCTGAGAGTCTCAGGCTTCAGATCTCGGAAGCTGAAAATTAGCATCAGGTTAGTTTCAAAGACATCTCTACGCCTCTATAAAATTTCATCCCATGCGGGGATGATCGAGTGGGGACAGTTTGGAAAATCCGATCAGTTGACGTGGAATCACTCTGATATAAACATTATGCACATTTTACCCGCATCTTTTGTTATTGTCTAGCAAACCTGTATTTTTTTCTTTCCCTCTTTTTTTACGTTATATTTTTACTTTTGAGCCTTATTTAATACTAGTGGTACCCGCACGGCTTTGCCCGTAGCAGAAAATTAAAGGGTTAATTGGTTCGCCTGTATGTTTACAAATAATGGATGATGAATTTCTCGCCAATTGGCTATGTTCATTCGCTCTCCCATTCCACGTCATGATAATTCCGTAATTTACTCGTCCATCTTATGATAAGTTTGCTCTGGAAAATGTTTTAAAAATTGAAATAGAAAAGGAACAAAAGCGAATTTTCGAAAAATCGCTTTGAGGTGCACATCTCCATTCTACAAACTAACTTTGTGTCAAATTTCGTGAAAATCCGCCGAACGGTCTAGGCGCTATGCGCATCACAGACATCCAGACACCCTGACAGAGAGACTTTGAGCTTCATTATTAGTAAAGAAAATAGTTTGTGTGTAAAAGTTTATTACTAAGTAGTGTATATGCAAATTCTACTGTAATTATGAACTCAATCTCTTACCCAATGGGGTCGTTTCCAATATTTTAAAAGTATTTTTTTCTGAAAGAACATGCTTAAAAACATGGGATCTAACCAGTTTTTAAATAATTTGTTTAAGTTTAATCTTTTTAAAAAATTACTTATATCGAAGATCTTTCATTGTTTACATTTCTTGCCGATGACATCACAAATGATGAAATGCCATTCTGTGTTGCCATTCATAGAGCAATATATTTAATTCGCATCTTTACTCACGTGTATTGGCAACAATATGGTTGATAGCAAGCGTAGAGCGCAATTTTAATTCGCTTCTTGATTATCATAACGTGGAAAAGCGGTACAAAGATGCGCCAAAAAGCATCATTTGTGACGTCATCTAGACCACGTCTTGTTTGAAAAATCGGGCATTTAAAAAAATTAATTAAAAAATAACTGTTGAAAAAATGAAAGTATTTTCTGGGTCCATGTTATTTTTTTTTGCTTATCCTATTAATTTCAGCGACTTTTGACTGAAGGAAACAATCCCATTGTAATAATCTTCCAAAAATATAGCATTAATTTACGATTATTAGAAAGTCAAAAATAACAAAAGATGCAAGTGAATTGTCACAATGTTTTATCAAAGTTATTCCACGTCAACTGACTTAATTTTTTCAAATTGTCCCTGCTCGATGATCCCCGAATGGGATGAAATTTCATTGAGGTTTCGGGATGTTTTTGAAGCTAACCTATGCAAATTTTCATCTTCCGAGATCCGAATCCTGAGGATCTAGGATCTCCAAAATATCGTGCTCTAAGCTGGCGGGTCAGTTTTGTGAGAAGTATTGCCATGTTGCGGTCAAGGTTACCGAAAGTTTTATTACACTGGAAGCTTGGAATCTTGAGAAGTTAAAGTACATTTGGCTGTTGATTCGTCTTAGTATTTATGTGAGTTTGAGCTCATAAGATTTTGAGTAGCACGCGTATAAACGTGTGAAAAAACTTTCTTTTATACCGAAATAATCATTTTTGAGACCGTTTAATTAAGTAAGATGATTAGATCTCATGGTTTAACGACATGAGTCTAAAACAACACCACGTGGAGCATAATTACAGCTCTTGCTCAAAGTTATTGACTCAGGCGTTTTAGAGAAATTGACCTAAAACTGTGATTTTTTTTTTGTTTCAAATTATCAACTTTGAGATCGCGTAATTAAAAAAAAATTATTAGTTGCCATGGGTTTCTAACCAGGACCTTAAACTACACCACTCGGACTATAACTACAGCTGTGTCCTAAAGTTATTGACCCGTCACGAACAAAGTTATTGACCTCTGAACTTGGCCATTTTTAAAAAAATATAAACTTTGAGGCCGTTTAACTACTAAAGCCAAGAGAAACGAAAGCTAATTTATATTTTTCTTAGTACTATGTTGTGGTGAGAAATTAGTTATATACTTATTTCCGAGGGTTACTCACGGCTCTAGCAGATTTCGGAGCCCAAACAAGGCAAAAAAGTTTTAAAAAATGCTTTTTCAATTGACCTTTGCCCTCAAAGCCATGAGTGAATCACCAAAATATTTATACTAGAATGTACCTAGTATTAAGTAGTATCCTTCTTTTAAAAAATTGGCTTGGTTTACTCATTGCTTTTGAAGCAAAGCAATCGTATATTTAGCTCTTTTTCTCTCGACCTTAAACTTTGACCTCCACTCGAGGGCCAACAAGTCAAATTAAAGAGGAAAGAAGCTTCACTTTATCTTATCTCACAAACAACGTTGTATCAAGAAGGAAACTTGTTCCGACAAATGGTTGACTTACATCTTCAATACCTCGCTTTTAATCTGTTTTCAAGTAGGTTCGTCCGAAGACTAATGCCAACAACCGTGAGGGGGTTTAAAGCCATTACGAGTATCTTTATTTTCTTCGGTTCTGCTACTCATTTTTCAACACAGCACAGATTTACTTCATTGCCATTTCTCCTATAGTAAGAATTACTTAATATCTTTAAAAATTATTCTCAACAATATACTATTTTCTGTCGCAAAAGTGAATAAAATTTTTTATTTAAATTGACTTATTAGTTATGTTTTATAACGGACTATTACTATTGAAATACTTTCTCATTTACAATCTTATTGCCATAGGATAATATGCAACTCCGTCATCCAAAACCGAATAAGTATATCGTAAGCCGTTAACTTCTGCCCCATGATCTTTGTCCTGATACTTTCTCTTCCCTGTTCTTAGCCTTCCCAAGTTACTACCCGAACAGTTACAAAAAACCAGTTCAAGATCCGTTTGCCAAGGACAGTCCTTTCGAAGCCTGCGGTATTGCCGCTCGCCATGACTCTTCCGAGGAGGATAACTACTCTCAACCTAGAATGTTCTACAATGTGAGTACAAATTCTATGACGTTCATCCATAGCAAATTAAAATCCTATAACTCCTAATTTGACACAAATATGCTCTGTTCTACGTGTTATAAACAGACACACAGAAACAATTCCATACAACTGCAAATGTTTTCTATGGTTGACGTAGTGGAGTTTGTTGGTCATTAATCGTAGGATTCAATTTTTTACTCAGATTTTTATATCTGTATTTTGTAATGAGTGTATCCTTTCAAATGAGTATAGTTCGAATTTTCGACAAACAAGAAAATAATCTCGTGGCAATTACCACATGTATGTAGCGAACGTTTCATGCCAAATCTTGTCACAAATATTCCAACTAGCCACAAACAGAAAAATACACTTCAATACGTGAGGCTTATAACGAAACCAAAAAGGTCTAGACTAATTCTAGTCTTCTCACGGCCAGATTAAAGCATGGATAAGTAAGGCACGGGCATTCGGGCAACACTTTTTTGAAGTGGGAGAGGGCTGCACCAATTCTACCAAAAGGTATTAAAAATAGGACTAATTCAATATTTAACTATAGTAAAACATGTTTAAATATTAAATCAAAAAAAAAATCTTCTTAAAACTGATCTTTTTTGAAAATTTCAAAGCCAACCCACCAGGTTCTACACTGTATTTACACAAACACAATAGTATAAGAAAAGGGAGAGGGGGGGGGAGATCAAGTAAAATTCATGACAAACGTCCTCAAAAGTCATTGTAGAGAAGTAATCCTCATTGGCTACTAACGGTAGGGGAGACTGGGGATACTTGATCCCTGGGGATACATGCTCCCACAGTCAAAAATATACCAAAATCATTAGTAGAGATTTGAGACCTGACACTTATGTTAAAATTATACTCGTACAAAAAAATTGGCAACACTTTGTTTTTTTCAGCCATTTTTTTTTTAGCTCAAGAAATAATTGCCTAACTGTGGCAAGGGAAACTTTTTTTAGGAAAGCATTCTGAAGTTTACATTATCCGTTTTATACAACTTAAAAAAAATAAAATAAAATAAAAAAAATTTAAAAAAAAAACGAACTGTCATGTTAAAATATAGACAGTCTTTAATGATTGAGAGATACACAGTCCAGTCACATTAATGTGACCACCACGTACTTTCCACGTCAGAGTTAAATAACCAATCACAGAAGGCAGGTGGCAGCACAGTGCAGTTGAGCGTATATAAAGGGTATGTGAGGGCTTTGGAAAACATTTCAATCGTTGGCGTAATGCAGAAACGAAGCGATTTATCCGACGTCCAAAAGGGCATGATCATTGGCTTTCGGGTCAAGGGTGGAAGCATTTCCAAAACGGCTGAGTTTGTGAACTGTTCGCGTACCGCCGTGGTAAAAGTGTACCGTGCATGGCAGAATGGGACTGTCCAAAATCAGCGACGTGGCAAATGTGGTGCACCACGGGCCATAGATGACAGAGGCGAACGACGGTTGCGGAAATGCGTTCGGGCAGATAGACGGGCTACCGTTGAGCAACTGACCCCCAAAATGAACCAAGGGGCTACCAAAAGTGTCTCCCAAACTACTATTCAGTGAACATTGCTGCGTCTGGGCCTCCGAAGCAGACGCCTGGTTCGTGCACCTATGCTGACTGCTGTTCATCGACGACGAAGGCTAGAATTTGCACGCCAGTACAGCAGCTGGACGTCCACTGAGTATCGACAGGTAGAGTTTTCAGATGAAATGCGTTTTATGCTCCATCGGACTGATGGACGTTGGCGTATAAGGCGTGAAACCTCTGAAAGGAACCACCCTGCAACCATTGCCGGAACGGTCCAACCTGGAGGCGGGAGCATTATGGTCTAGGGAATGTTTTCCTGGCATTCTCTGGGTTCACTGATCATTGTGGAAGGCACGATGGATCAATACAAGTACGCATCTGTCCTTGCGGACCATGTCTACCGCTACATGCGCATTGTTTTTCCTCGGGATGATAACATCTTCCAGCAGGTCATTGCGAGGTGCCATACAGCTGCCAGTGTACGTGCGTGGTTCGAAGAGAACCAGGATGAGTTTACCGTCCTCTCCTGGCCAGCAAACTCACTTGACTTAAACCCAATCGAGCATCTGTGGGACCATCTCGATCGAGTTGTTCGCGCCATGGATCCTCAACCGCGTAATCTGGCGCAGCTGGCCATGGCATTAGAGTCAACATCCCAGAGAACACCTTCAGGGACCTAAGTGACTCTCTTCCTGCACGTCTCGCAGCAGTCCGCTCTGCGAAAGGTGGTTATTCTGGCTTTTGACAGATGGTCACATTAATGTGACTGGACTGTGTATTTTTAGTAAATTGCCACTGATAGTTAATAATAGAACAAGCTTGTTTGTAAAAATCGCATATTAGGGATACTTGATCCCTTCGTTTAGAGGGATACATGATCCCAGGGATCAAGTATCCATATGCGAATATAAACACAATAAAAACAATGTAACTGTTGTTTACTCAGTTGACATTATTTTTAAACATTCAAAACCGTGTTAAAATAGTTAAATTTATCATAGTATGAGTGATAGATTTAAACAATCAGTTCAGTAAATATGCTAAACAATTAAAATATCAATTCGCACTTGTAACCCAAATAACACCTGAAACATCTAAACATAAATTAACTCTACTGATGAATTATGTCCTGATCAGCCAAATGAGCTTGAACAATTTGAAATAGATGTCAAATCCTTGTTTGAACGAAAAACAAAATATTTTTCTATAGTTAGATTTACAATAAAAAAGTGAGTTGCCCATAATGTAGACCCATTAGCGGATAAAATGCAAAGTTGGATTTTTAGAGTTTGAAATAAGTGTTCTAAATCGAAAAGATAATATGCTTAATCAATCTATTTCCCTTGAAAAATTGACAAAATGTATTAAGCTGCACACATCCAGTTGGGTTGAGCGGAACTTAAAGAACTACAACAAACGAATTGTTTGCACCTGACTTTTCAGGCTTGGGAACTATATGCTAGGCTTTCTTTTGTTTTTTATAAGTACACTGATACTTACATTTTTCTTCCCCATTTTTCAAAAAATTAATTCAATTGATAAAACTCTTAATTTTATTACTGCAAGACAAGATGCAAATGAGTTGATTTTTGTGCTTGTCATCCAATTTTTTTTTAGCCTACTTTCCCAGTAAAAGTCAGAAAAAGAAGAAAAAAGCATGAAAGAAGGCTTAATGCATCTTAAAAATATCCCGAAAAACAAAAAAAAGTCAAAAATAAAAAAAATAATTAAATAAATATCGAAAAATTAAAAATTGGAAAGTAGGGTATTGAGATGGGGAAAAATGTCTGTCGGTCTGTCTGTCTGTCGGTCTGTCTGTCTGTCGGTCTGTCTGTCTGTCGGTCTGTCTGTCGGTCTGTCTGTCTGTCCCCCCCTAATAACTTTTGAATGAATAGTCCGATTCGAACAAACTTTTTTTTGTTCGAAAGATCTCGGCAAGGACACCTCATTCCCATATTTCACTTTTTGATTTGAACCATTTTTTGTTCAATTTTGAACAGTTCAAAAAAACTTAACATTAGCTCCTACGGGGAAATTCAAGGCAATTCCGAACTGTGAGGCGAATTTGCTTCAAACAAACTTTGTAGGAAAAAGCTTTTGATGAAAAACTTGTATATAAAATATCTTTTTGATTTGAACAATTTTCTGTTCAATTTTGAACAGTTCAAATCCCTTAACATTAGCGCCTACGGGGAAACTGAAAGTCAATGTAGATTCCGTACTTGAAGGCGGATTTGCTTCAAACAAATTTTGTTGGAAATAGCTCTTGACGCCGAACTCCAGGCTCCGACTCCGATAATTTAGGGGCACCTGAATCCGAATCCGACTCCTGTGCCCGACAATTAATCGGACTCCGACTCCCCGACTTCGACTATGACTTCCTAGCTTTGGCAAAAATTTATACACGGACAAATGACTGACTCCGATTCTTGGATATTCGACTCCGACTCCTTCATCCCAAAATTAGATTGACTCCGACTCCGACGCTATGGTTTTAACTGTGAAATAATTATTGTTGATGTGATTTGTTTTTATTTCAACGCTAAAGTTTTTATTTAGGTATTCAGTTTTCGGTGAATAAACTCGAAGTCATTTATGTTTCTACAAAAGATACGCGCAGACGATTTTTTTTTTTTTGACAATGAAAAGTATTTCTTTACGTTGACATTTTATTGTTTTTATTTATCTTGATAAGTGCATTAATTCATTTAAAAAATTATTTTTGGCAACAGGGGAAAAGAAACGATTTTTTTTTTTTTTTTTTGATAGGATGTATTTATTTTAATGAGCTTATTAATTTTTATTATTTTTTTTTCGTTTTGAAAGCTGTTGAAGAATTTTTTTTTAAATGAAAAAAAGTGTATTAGCTGCTTTGTTTAAAAGTTGCTGCTATTTTATTTGTTCGTTTTGTTTTTTTTTCTTTTTTTTACGCATCTAATTTTTTTAGATGAGTGAGGAATATTTTATTCCTAGAAAGTAGCTTAAAATATTGGAAAAATATGTTTGAAACAATTTGCGATGTTAGCTATTTTGAGAACATTGATCAGGTACTAGAAAGTAGTATGGGTATACGGGAAAGTAGGCTCGTCTAGTTCTAGACAGAACTTCTTGTTTTATTTGTTGTAATTTTAGCTTCATTACGCTACTTTAAAAAAAATGTTAGTTTTATTTACAAAATATATTGTTTCCAACTATATTGGAGACCAAGTAACCGATCAAAAGCATTATAAGTTCTTTAAAGTTGTTTAGGTTTGACCGGGGCATGTATACGAAGTGTCCTTTTTTCAAAACGAATTATCACCTAGAGAGCCAACAGTCATAACAGATTGATACTGCTCCCTAGCAAATAGTTTCACAAGTTTTTGAGCATCAGTCGAGCTTCGGTATAGCATGCAGAAAGAATAATATATTTTTTACAGAGTCGAGTAAGTTTTGAGTTGAACATTTTGTAGCTTATTGTGAATAAATAATACTTAGTTAGAAAAGAACAAACGTATAAAAATTAGCATAATTTTATCCTTTTTTGAGAATTGTATTTGTATGAACTGAAATGTTATTAAATTTTTTTAAACGTTAAATATTAACGACCAAACTTTGCGACTAACTTTAACCTAACTTTGCTAAACTTTAGCCAAACTTTGCGACGGGGCAAGTTCATGCGTTGACGTCTGAGCCCCTTTACGGACGCTCTCACTGTGTCTTACTTCTAAACGTGCCTTGACGCTTTCTTTGCTCCGAACTGTCTCAAAACTTTTTAGTATTTTCAGGCTATTTAGTTTCGGAAATAACCATTTAGTTTTTAATTGAGTTACAAATTCGTACCTTATATCTTACAACATTGTGGCGCTGTCTTCATGCCCGTTCAGCTTTTACTTTATACACTATTCAGTTTGTAACTAGTCGACCCGTGCGGAACTACGCACTGTGCTTCGAATCGTTTCATAAGGCATTTCGCTCTTTAAAAATTTCAAAGAAAGAATATGATGAAGAAGAATCGAAAAAAGTAAACGGAAAAAAGTAAGCGTACAAGAGAAGGCATGTTATTTGAAGACATCAGTAACAAAACCTCGTTGAATACAACGTTGTGATAATTTGATCATCGCTCACTTTTTGGTTGTACGTATTTTCAATGCAAACATAAATATCATTAAAAGTGTGGCTGAGTGACTCGTGAAAAAGCAGTAATTGTGCATGTGAAAAAACTGGTTGTGGCAAATACAGTCCTGCCCATGTGAGCATCTGGCGGGGAAAAAAAAACATTAAAAAGTTATTTATTGGCACGCATTCGAACTGGCGCCATTCTGTTTAACAGCACGACACTCCAACAAACCTTGCAATTGCGCCTTCCTTTCCGAAAAGTATTCATTGAAGGAATGCGTAGTAAAAAGCAGCAAAAAAGCTTTTTGCCGAAAAAAAATAATAAGATCATGCGTCTATGTTTTGTCATTAGCCAGAATGATACGATTTAGAATTATTCGTAAAGCATGGAATTTGATTAAAGAATGAGGAAAATCTCACATAGCGATTGAAACAAACATTCTGGAGAAGTAATATATCAGATTGAAAATAACTGTTTTTATTTTTGAATATTGAACTATTTCCCATAGCAGGCTGCTTTAACCGCTCCGGCTTAAATGCCCACACATGTTTCGATTTTAATCGAACACTTAAAATTCAAAACTAAAACCAGTTGAACCGAGTCCGTTTTTTAAGGGTAATTTTTCGAACGTAGACAAAATGTATTTTTTTTTTCAGCCGAAAGCAGAGGAGTAGAAAATGATTTCTTACTAATGAAGTTGATAATAATTTTAATGTTTTATATCGTATTCGAATAAATAATTAAATGTTTACTGGGTGAAACTCGTAGTTTACATTTGGCGTAGTATTTTTTTCATTTGTACAAAAGTTCAAACACTGCTATTAGAAAAATCTACATTTCAGCATACAATGAAAATGTTTTTCTGCACAAAAAGGATTCCCTTGAGGTAAATCTAATACTTTTTTTATGCTTACATTATGCTTAGTGGTCTGGACGAAGTCAAAGCTTTAAAAAAGAGGAAGAACCCCCTATGATTAACAGTGAACTTATCTGAATGATAACTGTAGCCTGCATAAAGGAGTCAAAACACCAAGTAGCATTCCCACTGCATTTATTTTATTATGTGTGTTATCTGTTGTATTTTATGAGTACATGTAATGCGTACTATTAATGTAAATTTGCTATTATATCGGACAGCCCGAGCTTGCCCGAAGTTCAGATAGTTTATAGCTGAACGCTCTACCGAAAAAACTTATCAATTTAACAGAACAAATAAGTCCAGTGCTTTTAAACTTTATTTAAAACACACACACACACACACAGGTTGATTTTATTTTTTTTTTCCTTGCCAAAAGCGACGCAAACAATTGGAAAATTGTATTCGAACTTTGCTTTAAAATAAAATGGAATAAGAACTACAGGCTGCATCAAGGTTTTGCAACAGCAAGGGGCATTTCCGAAAACTTGATTTTTAGACCGTAAGTCTATTTTTCGGCTATTATTAGCCGGCATATAAGTTTTTAAATGAGGGAATTTCTTCAAGAGATAAGAAAGATCTCGCATACTGACAGAAAAATAATCCACTGAAATAATATATAAGATAATAAGATAAGATATTGAAGAGAAGTGTTTTAATTTTTGAAAATTTTTACAATTTGTAATCGCAGGCTGCTTGAACCGTTATGGCTTAGATGGCAGCAGGTGTTCATCACTTAACAGCACGATTAAAATAATTTGAACAAAGTTCTTTTTTAAGCGTAGCTTTCCGAATGTAGTAAAAATGTAATAGGCTATTCGTTTTTTGCAAAAAGAAGAAAATATATATATTTTATATATTTTAAATTGAAGTAGTAATTTTTTTATTTGTACAAAGAGTCAAAAACTCATAAGAAGAATCTATATTTCAATACACGATTTATTATTTTTTTTCTGCCCAAAAAACAATTCCATTGTAGTCTGAAATCTTAAACCTGATACTTATATTTTCGCTTACATTATGCTTTAATTTTCTTACCGGAGCCAAAACTTTAAAAACCAAAAAAAAAAGCCTTACCACTTATGGATCAATTTAGCTCCATGTTGCATCAAGTTTCCATAACAGCAGGGAGCGTTTCCATCTCTTCTATTCCCTCATATTTGTTATTCATTGTTATTAAGTGGTCATGTAATGCGTGTTATTTCTCTTTTTTTTTGATGCAGATTTTCCGACCGTGGGCCCGAACACGCATTCTCCTGATTACCAGTCGAACGCTCTGCCGATCAAGCTATTCAGCTCTGCCGATTACGGTGCAAGTTAAAGTTATAAATTTAACCGAAAACCTCATTCTGGATCCTTAGAACAAGTTTTTTTGACAGAAAAAAACATTTTTTAGACCGTGGGTTTATTTTTCGTCAGTAGCTTGCACGATAAGCTTTAAAATAAGGTGTAAATCAAAGAAATCGATCAAGAATTGAGGAAAATCTCGCGTAGAAACCAAAAACAGGCTACAGAAATAATAGAACTGATGTGATATACCCCACCCTTGGCGACTTTTTCCTGTTGGCGCCAAGAAAGCGTCGCCAAGAAAACGATGTATGACGACATATGTCATACATCTTTCTTAGCGATGCTTTTTTAGCGCCAACAGGAAAAAATCAGATAAAAAAACATGATCAAAGCACTTCAGAACACAATATATATAAAAACAACATAAAAGCACAACAAAAAACATCACGAATATATGCTTCAAAAATGTACAGGGCCGGGGTTTTTCGTAAACATATTAAAATACAATGAAATAAATTATTGTATTAATTACAAGTCGAAATTAATGCATTAATTTTTTTTTCATCATTTCTCCGGGATACGAGCCCTCGGTCTCACAGTAGCCTCGGTCTCATTACGAAAGTACTATGAGACCTCTGGCTCGCCAGGACCTCGCTCCGCTCGGTCCGTTATCCCTCTGACTGTTAATATACATTACAGTCGGAGTATGGTCACAGTTATGTATATTTTCATGGAGACACCCAAGGGTGGCTCCTTCCGTTCAGTGTACAATAATGACACAGTTTTAAGTGTAAAATATGCACCATTATTGTGCAGATTTATTAATAAAATTCAGCATTTTTAAGAGTACAACCGAAAGAACTTTCAATTGTTAACATAAAATTCAGTACCTAAAGGAGGCACGTTAATAGAATGTCTAAATAATTCGTGGCATCGATAAGAATTAACTTTTAGAACAAAATAACCGTACTATTTCTGTAAAATTAATTTACATACAGTAAAAATAAAGTTAAAAACTACAAGAACCCCTCAAGGATTTGTAAAAACAAAGAATTTTGGAAGTGAGAGGTTTTTTTTGAATTCTAAAATAAAAAACTTACCTTTTTATATGGTATAAATATTCACACTCAGTCTAAAACAATACATCATCTGACAATGGCACGTTACAGATACACACCACGTTGGAGTTAACTTTTAATTAACCTTCAAGTTTGAAGAAACTGGCATTTTCTAATGTTTTTACTTCAAAACACAACTACTGAATTTAAACTAACACAAAATAAGCATTCCTGTAAGGTATATTGCACGAAACAACACCACGTATCTCTCCTGCGTGAAACCCAAACAAACCCAAGTAAACAAGTTTGAACAGATCTGTAAGATTGCCTTCGGGTTGCTAAACACAGGTTAGTTTGGCCAGGGATGCCATGCATAAAAGATTATCGCCTCATTGGCGAGAAAAATATTTTAATTTTGTGCAAAAAAATCGAATGTCGCCAAATGAGGGGGGGGGGGGTATATCACATCTGTACCGAAATAATATATATGGATAAATTTGCTTAGTTTTAACGATGGTAAGACATTATGTTCAAAACACTAACAGAACCGCATTAAGGGTCAAAATAAGTATGCGTAAACGGGTGCGTAACCGGGGCAAGTTCACGCAACCAACTTGGACTCGAAAATAATTTTTTTCAACGGTTAAAAACACAAACTGAGCAACAACTGAATATTCCAATTTTGATTCCATTGACTGCTTCATCAAATTGAAATGTCGAAAATTTCCTAAGTTAAAACATAAAACTTAGGAAATTCATTGAAAAAAAATCAGCGTAAACGTGCCTTGGTCCATCCTACATTTTTTTTTTTTACAAATGTCCGAGTGGAATTTAAAACAACGTTATTTTGTGTTCAAATTATTATAACGTAATAAAGAAAATTAGAAATAGTGTTATTTTTTACAAACGTTACAAAGAAAACTAAAATCCATAAATAAATTGCTGGTCTAATGAAAGGTCTATCTATTTTCTCGTGAGATCAAGTATCCCCCATGAACGGATCATGTATCCCTTGATGCGGGGATACATGATTCCTTTATGAAATTTATTTAAAAAAACTATTTTTCCAAAACTATGTGTTTAACTTCAACTGAAAAAATGCTATTAGATAGAAGAAAAAATTACCTTTGTTCACGTACTTAAAAAAGAAAAATAATTCACTTGAATTTTGAAATTTTGAATTCAAATTATATTTTTCGCAATCATGAGTTGCGACAGGGCCCTACTCATTGGGGGCTATTGTTCCTAGAAACAGCTCCTGTCCCTCCAAGCCTACCCCTCCTCCTGGGCAGTTACGTGTGTATAGTTGTGTGTGTGTGTGCGGGGCTGTGTGTATGTGTATATGTGTGCGTGCGCGCGTGTGTGTAGGACATGGACGCCATTGACCAGGAGAAACGGATTCCAGGAGGCAGTGCTCGGAGCCGCGCCTGCAGAGGCCGGTGGTGCTGGTGTGCCTGGTCCAAGCTGAAAAAGGAACCACAACATCAAGGACGGTGAAATGAAAGCAATAAGCAATCGTGATTGCTCAAAAAAGAAATAAAGAAAAGAAAACACTGATAATTTGCAGCAGAGAAAAAAATTGAAAACTAAAGTGGGGATCAAGTATCCCCAGTCTCCCCTAAAACGTAATAAGATCGATTGAAACCGTGGTGCAATCCAAAAGTAGACATCGACAGCTCATGGCACCACCTCATTCAGGTACCACTTTCCAAAGTTATGATACTCATGATGAGTAAGTTACTTAAGAAGAAATACATAATACACAAGATTCACCTCCCCCCCCCCCTCCCCCCCCACTCGTAAATCTAAGGACCAAATCTTTTACTTTTCGTGATTTTTTTTTTTTTAAATATACAGAGAAAAAAAAAGCGCATTAAAAGAAGAAGGATTTTAATCGCTTGCCTGTTCTATTGTTTCAGCGGTTAGACTCCAGTCAAAGAGATCGTTTGCTACAGAATATGCTGGGGAGTCTGCGGAGAACTTCAACATGCATCCAAGGACGAGTTGTGGAGCACTTTAAGATAATAGACTCGGAATTCGGGGAACGAATAGAGGAAGCTCTCGAGAACAGCAGAATGGTAAACATATGATTTTTTCTTGTAGTGGTCTTCGAAATAGACCTTTGTCGACCCGAAGGTTCCCCATGGTTCGTTCATTTGCTCTAATAGTCGAGATTATATATGTTACGGTAAATGTGATAAATTGGTGATTGTATATAAATACCATTGACTGAATATACTGAATATGATTTAGTAATATTACGAATGTAAATGTGTAAGGTAAATGTGCTTCATGAATTATGGTAAACATTTCTTTAAAATACACGTAAAACCTAACATTTTAGTGTTGGCAGCTGTAGCATTTACGGTATAGATTAGTTTTTCAACATTGACAAAACTCAGTACGTCATACCTTTAAGTCTATAATACCGTTTGGAATTTTTCACGCTTTTTTTTTTTTTTTCAACTAATTTTGTTTCTACCATAGTTCATCTTTGCTAACGAATCGTCATACAACTTTCGTCAACAAAGACCTGTGTCCTTTTTTTTTTTCTAGTTCATAACAGTTACTAAAACTAGAAATTGAAACGCTGAAGCGTGTCGGCCATTATTAGAAACTGTAAAAGCGAGAAAGCAAACATCCCGAAAAAAAGGTTTTGCCAGCACGACATCAGAAATACAGTAGAACCTCATTATTCTCTACAAATAGAGGATACAGACTGAACGAATTAATAAAAGTACGGTTTAAAAAAAAAACTGAAAACCTGAGCCAATGTACATAAACAAACTAATGTACGCAGTAATAATCGTGTTTTGAATTCAAGAGAATAAAACATAAACCCGAAGAAAAAATTTAAAAAATGCAAAAAAAAAAAAGGCCTACATAGATTCATTATTACGCTAAATTGCATTTTATTTACGTAGTGTACATTTAAATGGCTATCCGAATGAATCAAAATCCAGTTTAATGGGGTTTGGATTAGTGAGGGATTAATGAATTGAATTTAAATTAAAATCCTATTAACATGGTCAATAATTGCGTAAACACAGACAAGTGCATCCGACATAAGGCCCTTGTCGCGTACGAGATACTATATATATATATATATATATATATATATATATATATATATATATATATATATATATATATATATATATATATATATATAAATAGATGGATGTTTGTGGGGGGGGGGGGGGTATGTTTCTTATACAAATCCACAGTTTCGTCGGGTTTTTTCGAAATTTGGCACAAAGGTAAATTATTGCTCAGGAATTCATATAGGCGGGTTTTCCTAATTTTAAAATCTAAATTCATATTTTGAGTCTTAAAATTGCTCGATTCTGCACGAACGAATTTTTGTATAGTTATGAATTTAGTCTAAATGAAAAGCCCGTAAAAACTGCCCTAGGTGAAGTTTCTTCAAAAATTAACTATAATCGTAAAATTTAGAAACTTTGATTGAAAGCTAATAAAAATAGTTTGCAACTTATAACCACCAGGAAATATTTTAAATACAATCAACACAAAAAGTATCACAAACAACGGCCGTTAATGTCTATTAACGACAGACGAAAAGTATGTTAGGTAAGAGAGTAGTAGATATAAGAAATGATGCAGTTGATCGTTTCTTAAACTGCGACTGACGAAGTCCCAGGGATCCATTGATGCTACACATGGTTACTTAATTTGAGTGTTCCCGTTAAATTATAATTTAAAATTTTATTAATTTAAAAATCTGCAACAGTAAGGGTTGCGTGTAATTTTTGATCAGTGTTATCCACGTTAATAGCAGAGAAAATACAAAGATGAGTAAGATATTAATATTGCATTCAATATTGACTTACAATCTTCGACTGTTTCATCATTAGAATACTTAACTTTTAGTAAAACCACATGTATTTCATCCTTACAACAGAAATTTAATTTAATGTTCTATGAGCCTTATAAAAACCAATGTGCAATACATAAATGTTCTTTATACTATTTACTTAAGTTTATGTTTTTAACCATAAAATCGATCTTTTCTATTCGGACGAATTTTCGTATAGTTATGAATTCGGTCTGAATGAAAAGCCTGTAAAAAACTTTTCCAAATGAAGTTTCTTTAAAGATTAACTGTAATCGTTAAATTTGTGAACCTTGGTTCGAAGTATAGTGTTTCGAAGCAAATGAAAATTATTAGCTACTTATAACCACCAAGGGATATTTTAAATGCAATCAACACTAAAGGTATTCTCAACGTTGGCCATTAATGCAGATTTGCGTCAAGCGTAGAGCATGTTTGGCAAGAAAACCGAACGAAATCGAAATGCTACTGTTCAGCGTTTTTTTAAATAGCATCTTGCGAAGCAGGAATGCGTTGCGGTCTCCGACGGTTCCACTTACTTGAAATGCTTTCTTTTGGTAATTCCGTAGCACTAATGGTAGAACAAAATAATAAATAAATATTTTCCTTATGTGAACAGCACAGAAAATACCAAAATTAGTTCGGTATCAGTAATTCGTTCATTATCCATGTACAATCTTCAATATTTTAATTTTGGATGGTCCTTAAAACCAATATGCATATGTTCTTTATACTGTTCCATGATATAAGTCGGGTCTTTACCTAATTCGGTTCAACTAAGATTAATCGCTGAAGCCTAACAAAGAACAGGGGTAAAAAATAATAATTTCACAAATAGCAAAATAATCATATTTGTGTGTAGCAGTTTATCTGGAATTTGTCTTTCAAGGGGGAAGGGGGGGATGGTCATGACGTTTCTTACATACACATCAACTACCATACTAGGATTGCCAATGTGTGCTAAAATTAAAGACTGTACACCTTTTTTTACCCGAAAAACCACACGGAAATTCATTTGGTGGAATTCATATAGTTTGGGAGGGTTGGAGAGTTTTAAAAACAAATGCGAATAAATATTAATTTAAATTTAAACTGTTTTAAGCTGCAAAAAATTACTACGTTTTTCATCTAAACAAATTTCTTCATTTGAAATTTTATATTACCTTAACGCTCGAGTAATAGTACACCTGATGAAGCATTTTCGCCGACTAGCAATAATTTTAAACCTGTTGATTTCCACAATATTTTTATTAAAAAAAAGGCAGAAGAAAAAAAAAGATAGAAATGTCATTATGTCAGTGCCCCTTATGAAGTTATGTTTTGTCACCAATTATTTTTTTTATCTGACTGAAGCTTGGTTAAAAAAAATGTTCGCAACATTCGTATTAGCGGCGCTCGGTTAGGTAAATCATAATGCAGAACCTTGGATGTTCCTAAATAATATTCAAAGATTGCAATTGCTTTTAAAATTTCACCGAAAAAAAAAGAAACCTTTTTGAAACCTAACTATTCTATTTGTTCACTTATTATTTCTATTCCATTTTGTAAGGATTACGTAAGTTTTCTTTCTGTTTTTTTTTTAATTATTATTGTTATTTTTAACACTTTTTTTTGGCAAAAGCCCTGGTGCCTCCCCCCCCCCTTTTTTTTCACTCTACGCCTCTGATTCAGACAGCAATTCAGAAACTGAGACATTTATAAAATACAGTAAAAATACACTGGTATACAACTGCTAAGGACGGATTGCATTATCAGCGTTTGCAACCGCAAAAAGGAAGGCAAGGAAGCATGTAAATTAGCCTAAGTTCGGGATACAGTAAGGCGTATTGTGCGTATGCAAATTTTGGTTTCACGACGTCACGTGATAGCTCTGTTAAGCAATAAAAAGTATTTGACTCGTAAGACCGTTTTCGTTCAAAGGCAGAGTTTGACTGAGAAGAATCAATTAACGAACTTGGAATTTTCGATATGTATTGCCGACACCACTTAATTCTTTTATGGGTAGCGGTACTACTGACAAAATTGAAAAAGGACAGAAAATATCAGATGTTGCCAGGGAGTTCGAAGTCAGCCACAGTGTTGTGTTAAAGGTTTGGAATACATTTCGAACAAATGGAATATGTTGCAAACCTTACAGGGAACGTCGTGTATGCATTGCGACGTCAGCAGAAGATAGGTACATAGTGCTAGCAACAAAAAGAAACCGGTGCAGCACAGCTTCTGGGGTAGCAAACCAGTTTCTTGCTGCTACTGACAAGAAAATATCCTGAAAAACTGTAGCTAAACGTTTGCATGTTGTGGAACTATACTCCCGTTGACTTGTTTTGTGCATCCCTTTGTCTCGAAGTCAGTGTTTTGCCCGTTTATAATGGTGTCGTCAGCATCGCAATGCGAGGGAAGTCGACTGGGCTTGCGTACCACTCTCAGATGAAAGCAGGTTCAGTCTGTTGCCTGATAGCGGACGACAGTTAACCTGGCATGAGAGTGGTACAACATACAACCCGGCAAACACAAAAGAAAATGATTAGTATCCTACAAGTTATGTCATGGTGTGGCTAGGATCATGAGCAATGGCCGTACGTTGCTCCTGAGCTTCTAAAAGAGACTATGGCTGACCAGCTATGCATTAATATTATTCTGCTGCCTCATATTCACATGTTCCGTGGTGCTGTGGGTGATAAATTGGTTTTCATGGATGACAATGCAACATTTCATAGAACAGTCACTGTCCAGGAGGGTCTAGAGAGCGAGGATATTCAACTTATGGGATGGCCAGCACGTTCTCCAGATCTGAATCCTATTGAAAAGGTTTGGAGTACTTTGGGGAAGAATCTTGCTGGTCGATAATACCCTCCAAAAAACACTGACACCTTCATCCATGACTGACAGAGGAATGCGATAAATTACCTCAACAGCTGCAGGGTAATGTTGTGTAAAGCATGACACGACGTGGGGAAACTTGCATGGCATCCATGGTGGCCATATCCCAAACTGACATCTTGGGCCGGAATGCCGGAGGACGGTAATTACACTTTTTCACTTTTAGGTATTCTGTAAGATACGACCGTTTTGTCCTTTAAACACTTTTTAAAGCCTTCTTGGTTTCAAAGCACAATGGGGTGGTTTCCTTCAGTCAAAAGTACTACTTTTAGTCATTGAAATGAATAGAATAAGCAAAGAAAAAAACATGGACCCAGAAAATTCTTTCATTTTTCCAACAGTTATTTTTTAATTAATTTTGTAAAATGTCCGATTTTTCAAACAAGGCGTGGTCTTTATGACGTCACAAATGATGCATTTTGGCGCATCTTTCTACCACGGTTCCACGTTATGATAATCAAGCAGCGAATTAAAATTGCGCTCTACGCTTGATATCAACCATATCGTTGCCAATACACGCGAGTAAAGATGCGAATTAAATATTTTGTTCTTTGAATGGAAACACTGAATGGTATTTCATCATTTGTGATGTCACACGACAGAAGTGTAAACAATGAAAGCGCAGAGATTTAAGTAATTTTTTAACATTAAACTTAAATAAATTATTTAAAAAATGGTCTGATCCTATGTTTTTAAGCATGCTCTTTCAGAAAAACAATTTTAAAATTTTGGCAACGACCCCATTAATTATCGTCATTGTAAAGTTCCAGCATTCTGGCATTAATTTATTTTACTTGGTATCCAAATCACACTTATTTTTTACGCGCTACATAGCCCTTTGTGATCCGTCCGTAGCAATTGTCTACCAGTGTATCTATATTAAATGCTTGTTTAATATTTTATGTCATCATGTTAACCTGTATATTCTCGTAGAAAGCTTATCTTAATGTACGAAGTAGTGCATAAATGCCATCTATCAATGAGCCGCGACACAAATAAGCTTGCGCGCTTTCGCGACCGAACGCCCAAAATCAACGAAACTTCGGTTAAGCCACGAAATCATTTACAAAATTAGCTTTATAATTACTTTTATTTTTCACCGTTTTCGGCAACAATGTAAAAGTGGAAGTAAATACTTTTACTTTGCATTGTTTTTGCAACAATTTAAAATCGGAAGCAAAGTGCAGGGATTATGACAGAGAAAGTAATACGAAAAATGGTCCTTAAAAAGAGACTAAACAAGTCAAATTTTGGTCAATTTCATAAAAAATATATGCAAACCTAAATATTGCAAAAGAAAATAAATATTTTAAGATATAAGGCAAAATAGTGATAAAAGGAAGCAGCTAAATGTTATTAGAACAAAAACTGTAAAATATTTGTATCTTAATAAAATATTTTAAAAGTTGACCTTTTTCAAATACCAACCCGTCGTGCGTGATTTAAAAGCATTTCATGTTCACTATTATTGTTCCCCTACATTTAGGAATGCAAAGTACAACTTTTTTTGCTGTTAGAAGTAGCTTATCGAAAATAGCCCCCTTCTGTTTATTTTTTAAGAAAGAGCTTCTTTGACCTAGTCGGTGCTGTAAAAACAGAGGGAGAGAGAAAGATTTTATTCCTCTTGGTTAATAGAAGGAAAATTTACATTGCTTCACCGAAAGATATACAGAGCACAAGTACTTGTTCGTAAAAATAGCCTTAACTGCATTTTTCTCAGTTTAAAGACCACTGTCACAGTGTGCGTATTTTTCAGTGAAAACATTTATTGACATTTGAAGCATCTAGACGCAAAGGAGTGTCAAAAATTTTAAAAATGCAAACAACTAGTACGAATTTCAGAAGAAACTATCAGACATTTTGGGGAAAGATATGGTTATAGTAGTCCTGGTAGGTGTTGCTATGCAGTCTATTTAGAAAAGGTTTCAACGAAAGCCTACCTAGGGCTTGAACTTTGCTCGCGTCTTTTTCAAAACCTTTAAAAAGCCCACTTACCATCCCTTGCTTCTCACTGCCTCATTTTTTTTCAGGAGATGTAGAAGACACGTCACAAGAAAAAAAATCTTCAAATTACCTACTGTTGAAGAATATTGATCATTCATCAGAATCACATTTTTTTTTTTTTTTAAGGAAAAACATTCTTCGTGAAGTATTTTCATGTTCTCATTATCGAAGTGTCATTTATTACCATATTGTTTTATTTTTAAGCAATAAAATTGTATTTTGTACGTTGTTTCTTCGTTTTCTTTTAAAATTATATCTAAAGTGGAGGGTTCTCCAGTGTAGTTAGTTTGAAACAATCACCTTTCTTTTTTTCTTTTTCAATTAAATAGATTGAAAAAGTAGCATTCTTACGTATCTGAAGCGGAAAATAAGAATCATATTTGGTGAATTTGAAGAAAACTAAACAGTATTTTGAAGTTTAAATAACAGTTTGAAACATGTTTAACAAAACCCCTCGGTGATTGAACTTACTACTCTTAGACTACTACGAAACTATTTATGAAAACAAGAATTGATGTAAAGTTAAAATTAAAAAAAAAAAAACCCTGGTTAATCTAAGGGTTGACCTTATATTAAGATGCATGTCGTGGGTGTAAGATGAAATTTAAATACGAATTCTTTTTCTAGATTAGGAGAGAGTGTTGTACCTTGGAGCACTTTTCATATTTTAATTTTTAACGTCAATTATTTGAATCAAATTCAAAATCTAAGAATCACATCAAAATACCCCAACATATTTCTATGTAATATATTTTTAAAAATTCAGAGAGTTTGAAAATAAAATATTGCCAGTCATTTAAAGTAAGAGTTCCAAGCTGTCCCAACGAACAACGTCCTATTGTACCTTGGGACACATCCTGTTGTAATATGGGAAAGTCTTCATGATTTTATAAACAGCCATACACTTAAACCAATTTTGCACCAAAAAAAAAAAAAAAAAATCATGGTAATGAATTAAATCATGAATAATGAATAACGAATTATGAAATATTATATAACATTGAATGTGCTTAAAAGACTGCATAACATTAGAACATTGTTTCGTGTTCCTAAACATATCTTAATTATTAAGAACCATGCATATGTTGTACCTTGGAAAGTGTCCTAGGATACAAAATGTTTGGCTATCCCAAGGTAAAATCCCCACGTGGTTTAAGAAAAACCAAAACGATGGTCAATCAGGATGCACTATCATTATTTTCTCATAAGCAAAACATTTAAAGTACTTCTTTTTCATAACAAAATAAAATTCAGTTGATTAAATTTATAAATGCAAAGACAGAAAATCAAATAAAAATGAAGAAAATATTTACTTTGGAGTCATGAAATGTTCTTTCTCTCGCAAAACCGCTAATTTTACTCATTTGATGCTGACACCATTTAGTGGTGAAGGTTACTATTAGAGATTACAAAAACATGGCTGCTAAAAATAGATTCTTAGAAATTAGCCTTGTCCCAAGGTACTATCCCCAACATGTAAAAACGCGGAACAGGAGAGATAATCACTAACTACTTAGATTGGCTAGTCGCAAAAGCAGAATCAAAAGATAAAATTGAAAATCCTTTTAAAAAGACTTGTTTACAAAAACGGAAACAATACTTATATTGCTTTAAAAGGTTGAAGAACATTTTAATAAAAATTTGTTCAACAATGACAGTGATCAACTATAAATTTCCAATTGAAGGTTTATAGGCTGTGGGACGAAGGGATAAAAGATGCTTAAAAACATGATTTCGTTTGTCAACTTCGGGGACTACAAAAATTGAGATTCTTCTGAATCCTAGTGTCTACAGATGAAAAAAACTTAATGTTCACAAAAATATAGTGTCTCATAATTTTTTACAGGTCATTAAAGATACATGAAAAGGAATGAAACTGACAAGCGGACAAATTTTAAATATATAAAATATATTATGCATGTACATTTAAAATCTTATATCGTTAAACGAGCAATTCTTGTGGGTATGTATACAGGGTGCGGAGAAAGATCCCACAATTTTATTAGATATTTCAATAAGCTGTAACTAACACATAATTCAACAAATCAATTCGGAACTCCAGCGCTCGAATACGCTACCTTGCGGTGATTTACAAAACTGCAAATGAAACTAAAACTTAGCCACGTTGCGTTCCATGTGTGTCTGTTGACGTAAACACAGGCAGTTTGTTCTGAGTATTTATTAACGCAATCGATGTGTCTTAGTTTGCTTTCAGCTACAGAAATTAATTCGTCCCTTAGTAGTATTCTCGAGCTCCTCAAAATAATGTTAGTTTTCATTATTTCCTTAATAATAGGTGAAAGCGAAAATTCTGGATTAACAAACTTGGATAACGTTATACAAGGTAAAAAATTTTATCGTTTTGTATGAATTAGTAAGAATATGGGAGTTTTTTTAATCTTAAATTAATTAAACTTACCATATTTTACAGCAGCATTTAGTTAGAATGGACAGTATGCAAAATATTTTCTTGAATATATTATCGTAGAACAAAATGAATAATCGAGAAAGAATTTACTTTATTCCTTTTATTCTCAGCTGAAAGGTTTCGTCAAATTTGTTTAGGTTTATAATTTTAGTATAGTGCGAGCAAAGTAGCCTTGGCGAGATTTCGCGTTTTTAGTTAAACCATTTTTAATTTTTATCATGAGTGGAATAAAATGGTAGTAAGATCACAGAATTCGATAAGTGAAAGGAAATAATGGTCAATCAACTGAAAAGAAAACTACCACAATATCCGTGAGAATTTTGTTGATGATTTGCATAACATGACACAATTAAATCGTAGTTCAGAAATTAGAAAAATCGAAACAGAAAATTTTTAAATGAACCGATTCGGGAATTCGAGAGAAATAACTCGGCTACAAATGGAAAACAATAAGCGCTAACCAAGCAAGGCAAAAAAGTATCATCTTCTTTCGATAACAATTTCTAATGTCATATTGAATTTTCTAGCATTAATTTTTATTCTTGTCAGGCCACAATTATTATTTAGTTTTATCAAGAATTGATAAATATCGAATTCAACATCGTGGAAATAGCTGCTTAGAACTACGGACTACGTAGTTTGCATTAATCTTTGACGTTTAGTAATGCTTCTTGAATTCTCATTTCTTTCTACGTGGGCCAGAATATCCACAAGACTTTGAAAATTAATTTAAAAAGAATAAAGCGAAAAAATGATACGTACGAACAAAAATCACAACACTTTTAGCATTTTCTTCGTTACCATGTGCGTTTGTTTTAGTTTTCAAGTCCACCATTAGGGGGACAGTGACTTCAGTGCCCCCTATAGTTCGTTGGAGTTGCGAATAGGTTAAAGCAATAAAAACTCTTTATTGAAACAATAATAATAACATTAAACAAAAAAATTATAACAATTGTTCAAAATTGGCTCCTTAGGCTTCAATACATTTACGGAGCCTCAGTCTGAAATTGCCGACGATGCTCGCGCACGTATCCACCTTTATCTCATTACAGACACACCTCAGAGTCGTTTTGAGCATGTCGACCGTGGCGAACCTTTTTTCCAAGATTTTTTCCTCCAAGATTGCCCACACCGAGTAATCCATCGGATTGAGGACGGCGAGTTAGGGGGCCAAACATCCTTGCCCCAAAAACCTGGGAACAGATCTTCGCAGATGGCAATCGTCGATCGGGCCGAATGCGCAGGAGCCCAGTCTTGTTGGAATGTGAATCCATCTTGGCCGAAGTGTTCTGTTGCCCATGGCCTTAGTACATCGCATAGAACCCGCTGCTGATAGCTCGCAGCATTAATTTTGACATTTCTATCAATGAAAACAAGCGGCGTCTTCCCAGTGGCACAAATGCTGCCCAGACCATTACGAAGCCTGGAAAGTGACTGTGTCCGATGATTTCTGCAGCAGCGGTCTTCTTCTGACCTTTTTTAAGCAGTTGTGATGATTTTGACGGTTATGTGTGGTCTCGATGGTGAAGATCTTCTCATCGGTAAAGAGAACCTTCGAAAAGCGAGCACCAGCGGTCAAGCGAAGCATCCGTCGAGCTTTTATCAATCTTTTCTGCTTCATTGTGTCATTGAGGAAGTGGAGGCAATTGCTTGTAAGAACGAAGTCCCAACTTGTTTTTCACGATGGATCGGACGCTTTTTTCGTTGATCTCCAGTTATTTGGCCATCTTTCGCATTGAGCGCTCTGGATTGCGACGAATGCGACAGCGGATCTTCTGCACATTCGCTGGAGTCGTTGCAGTGGTTGGACGACCACTCCGTGGACGGCCGGCAGTCCCTCCAGTCTCCTTGTAGCGTTTCACAGTGTCATAGACTGTTTTACTCTTGAATCCAGTCGTTCGAATAATATCGGCTGTTTTCATTCCCTTCTTGTGTAATTCAACGACAGTAACACGCACATTTTCACGATTCATACCTCAAGAACTCAATGAACTAACAAAGAACAAATGATTAAACCTCAAATACTTTTAATGCTAATAAACAATATGTGCCAAATAAATTGCCAACATACGATTTTAACGCCAAAAAAACGTTTTAAACAAAATTGTGGGAACTTTCTCCGCACCCTGTGCGTTTCGTATCTCGGAAACGGCTCTAACGATTTGGATGAAATTTTGGATTTAATTGTAGTTTAGCATTCTAAGTTCATTTACATCAGCGTTTTTTCTGTAAAAACGCGATTTTTTACAAAAACGAGTTTTTTAATATAAAGTCTAATTGAGTTCAGCCCTGAAAAAAATTGTAAATTGACACATAGGGCAGACGATTTGCAACCATAACAATGAACATTTGTCCCATTGAGAAGGAATACTAATGGAGGGAGTCATAACAAATGTCTCAGTGAAATAAGCTTGGGATCCAGTATTTCCCAGGTCAGGTGACTTTTTTGGCTAGGAAGTTGTCGCGTTTTGGCGCGCAATCGCTCTTTTGGCATTAAATATTTTTCAGATAACGCAAAGGCGCCTATTATGAAGCCGGGGCTACAAATCAGAGCAACTCTGGCTCCAACTCCTTTACCGCATAATAATAAATAAATAAATAAATAATGGATACAAATACAGGACTATAATTCAAATTCCCTCTCCCCACTTCTTTCCGGATTTTAAAATATAATGTAATTGCATTTTTCATGTATTTTGATGTTTAGTCCCTAAAATGACAGATATGTACAAATAGTTTCAAGTGTTCTGTTTTTGACTGAAAATTTATGGATTCATATGTATTGTAATCAATGTTTTTAAATGATTTCATACGCAGGCACACTAGTATCTAAATTAAAGCATAAAAATAGCAAATCTTTATTCTTGCGCAGCTGCTGTTCACAGGAGCTTGGCGAGAAGATACTCGCCAACAAAGCAAATGTACACAAAATGCTTAAGAGTCGTTAAAATAATTACTAATTAAGTATAAAGTGTTTTTATGGAACTAAAATGTTATTTGCCCTCAAGATATACAATGTTTTATAACTTTTATAGGTAAAATAAGCACAAAAATTTCAAAATTATAGGCAGCTGCGGAATATGTACTCGTTGAATGCGTATAAATGTTATTTTTTCTTTATTTAGAAGTAAAAAAACATTCGTACATGCTAGGGAAAAGTTACTGGACCTCCTGGTGTGACTTTTTCCTCACGGTTTATAATAATAGAATACTGCACTATTACTATAAATCTAATTTTTCCCTTCTACAGTTAAAGGTTGTTATCATGCATGGCTTCAGCTAATGAAAACTTCTTCAACGGTTACGGTCAACTCGAAATTGCTCCACAAGTCACATGGTACTGTTGCCGTATCGGGATAGTAGGGTTGCACTCTCTCCATCTATTCCTTCTCAATGATTTGTCCCTTCTCGCTTTAAAATTTTTGACTTGCTTAGGGTTGCCAAGTTTGACTGATATTAGCCACTTAGGCTAATTTTAATCGCACTTGGCTAAAAACAAATTCAAAAGCATTATGTAAGTTGATGTAAAGTTTTTTTTTAAAGCAAAACTATTGCTTGACCGTCTTATTTTATTTTATTTATTTATCTTCTTTTTAACATTACAAATAATTTTATATGTTTTTTAAATCACGCATCTAAATTTTATTTCGAAAAAACAAATGTCTTGAAACTGTTTATATTTTGTTAAGACTGTTGTTATAATTTGTTGGTGTGGTTTGTGGATCATCAGTTTTTATGGATAGCATGCTGTATGTAACATTTTCTGGCGTAAAGTGACCAACTACACTAAAAGTACTTAGTCCAAGTGAAAATCTCGATTGGGATAAAATCGTGAATCGCAACATAGTATGGAAAGAAGTATTGGGTTAAAACCGATTTCACCATAGTACAATTGGCACCAAGTTTAAAATCCTTTAATTAATGACATTAAAATTGTATAGCGGAAACAAAAATGTAACAGATAGTTTAAAGCAAAATGTTGATTTAATTGCATTCAGAATCTTTGTTTGGTATTTTAGTGTTATAAGATGGTCGCGGCACATTTTCAATTCTAGCAATTTTTTCATATTTATTATTGCAATGTTTGGTCTTAGTTTTGGCAACACCGTGCGTTAAATATGTATACGAAACCAGCTCGGATCTTCCCTATGTGGATGACTGTGGGGGAGAGGAGGCCTATATTCAATAGTAGACTTCTTATAGCTGAAATGATTATAATGCTGATGAAATGATTACATGTATATCTCTCGTTTCACTCGTTTCTCGGAAGCATATCCAACGACTGGTGAGAACCTTAATATATCGTTAACGTGATGCTTTTCAAGCATATTTGAAAAAGTATCGAACCTTAGAAAAACACGAGTTGACAAAAAAAGAAAAAAAACTTTTAAAGCCGAGCGAGGCTCGGTCGTCCATCTAGATCTTTAAACGAGAAATTCTTGTGGGTATGTATATATATTTATACTTCGTATCTCAAAAACGGCTCTAACGATTTGGATGAAATTTTGGATTTAATTGTAGTTTAGCATTCTAAGTTCATCTACATCAGTGTTTCTTCTGTAAAAACTGTCTAATTGAGTTAAGCTTTGAAAAAAATTGTGAAATGACACATAAGGCAGACGATTTGCAACCATAACAATGAAAATTTGTCTCTTCTCGCTTTAAAATTTTAAACTTGCTTAGGGTTGTCAGACTTAGCTGATATTAACCACTTTGGCTCGTTTCAATCACACTTGGCTAAAAACAAATTCAAAAGCACTACGTAAGTCGATGTAAGGCTGTTTTTCTTTTTTTTTAAAGCAGAACTATTGCTTGACCGTCTTATTTTATTTTATTTTATTTTTTACACTTCAAATAGTTTTATATGTTTTTTAAATCACGCATCTAAATTTTATTTCGAAAAAATATATGTCTAGAGACTGTTTATATTTTGTTGTTATAATTTGCTGGAGTGGCTTGTGGACCATCAGTTTTTATGGATAGCGTGCTGTATGTAGCATTTTCTGGAGTAAAGTGACCAACTACACTAAAAGTACTTATTCCAAATGAAAATCTCGATTGGGATAAAATCGTGAATCGCGACATAGTATGGAAGGAAGTTTTGGGTTAAAAACCTCTACCCACAGTAAAATTGGTTCCAAGTTCAAAGTCTTTTAATTAATGACAGAAAAATTGTACAGTGGAAACAAAATGTAGGGGAGACACTGGTAATAAGAGACGCAGTCAAAAAATCACAAAAAGAAAATATTCTTAGACAACTTTAAAAATATGTAATATAAAGAAACATATGTATACTTTACTAAAATACACTTATTTAAAAGTTTATAACATGTTTTGGTTTTTTTTTTTTCATGCAAGTAAAAAAACCTTCTCGTTGATCTTACCTTAAAAGTTCGCGATATTTTGTAGGTGAAGTGTTTGGGAGTTATTAATGTGTAAACTTCTGACCAGGACCATTTTTTGAAATCTTGAGTCTTCTTTATTTACAGGTTGTGGGCTAGTCTCTTATTACCCCATTTTTATTTTTTGTAGTATGGGGTATAGGGGTTAGTATGGGGTAATAAGAGACAGGTGTCTCTTATTACCCCATACTAACAAATTTATTTGTTTTAGGTAAAATACGATGAGTTTGATGGTTAGTCTAAGTTTCGCAAGCTCATAGAATAGTTTTTTTTTTTTTTTTCAACATATCCGAAATCTAAAATCAGCTATACTCATCAGAGTAGACCATATTTAAATGTTATAAATGTATGGTTTTATGCGTAGAATGTCTGTAAGTTACTAATAAATCACTACTACTTCATTAGATAATAAATAGCCCAAGTTCATTTATACTTAGGGACTAGCAAAAACCTCTAATAACACATACTTTAAAGATACATTTTTTACATATTTTCGACTATACTTTAAAGAAGTTTTAAAATATTTTCTGGTCACTTTAAACTAGATTGATGTTTTTGATCGATCCATAAGGTTATGTTCATTAATTAGAACTATCATTAAGTCTAATATTATGTTATTTAGGACCTAGAACTATAAGAAATGAATTTCACAGAAACATTTGTAAACATTAATTTTTGAGAAAAAAATATTTTTTTAACGGACGAAAATATCAAAAATTTAAAAACATTGGCGGATTTAGAATTGCTTGCAGATGTCTCTCATTACTCCACAGGATTTTACTTTGCTATATTTGAAGAGTGACAACCTTAGTCTCTTATTACCGCACATAGAGTTATTATAGACAAGAATTTATTCAAAATTTTGAACATTTTTTTAAAACCAAAATATTTAAGTTAAATAATCGGGTAAAAAATCAAGAGGAGTCTATTTAATGCAGTTATATGAGATGGTTGTTTCAAGTTTTTTGGAATGTTAGTATACATTTTATTTTATTTTATTTTATTTCTGTCTCTTATTATCCTTTTTGTCTCTTACTACCACAGACTCCCCAAACAGATAGTTTAAAGCAAAATGTTGATTTAATTGCATTCAGAATTTTCTTTGTTTGGTACTTTAGTGTTATAAGAAGGAAGCGGCGCATTTTCAATCTTTTTTTTTTTTTTTTCATATTTATTGTCGCCATGTTTGTCTTAGAAACTACTTTTTTGGCAATATTATGCGCAACCAGCTCAGAGCTTCCCTAGGTGTATGACTGTGGGGGAGAGGAGGTCAATATTCAGTAGTAGGCTTCTTACAGCTGACATGATTATAATGCTGATGAAGTGTTTACATATATATCTCTCATTTCTCGGAAACATCGAGAACCTTAATATTTCGTTAACGTGATGCTTTTCAAGTATATTTGAAATAGTATCGAACGTTAGAAAAACACGAGTTGACAAAAAATGATTTTTTTAAAGCCGAGCGAGGCTCGGTCGTCCAGGTACTATTATGCATGTACGTTAAAAACATTATGCATGTACATCAAAAAGTATTTTTCAAGAAGCAAGCTCTTCATTCTGAAGTATCTCATCATCAGAATCACTGAATTCATCTATGTCTGTTTTTGCGTATAGAGTTATTTTCCTAATGAGAATTTATCAGTCAAGGAGGAAAATTATGTGCATGAACAGCTTTACGTCTTACATGTACTACATCTCTTCGAAGAACACCGAGTTTTCGGGCATGCACAGGAGACTAGTTTCTGAACATTATCTGATGCAATGGGGGTAGCGCTCCATTGTATTTCCATACTGCCCGCATTTATAATATATCCAATGTTCTGATGAACTGGGAGCATTGAATTAATCAGTGGTGCTCAACCTACAGCTCGCGGATCAAATCTGCACCTTCAAGCTGCCCATGTGCCCCGTCGTTGTATTCAGTGTTAAAAAACGAAAAATATATTCTAAAATCTTCCAAAACTTCTAGTAATCTTCTTTCGGTGTTATGAATTTTGAAGTTAAGTAGTCTTAAATTGATTTCTGAAATACAGATGCAATAAAATAAGCATGTAGTAATGACGGCAATTTTGGTTTGTAATTTTCTTTCGTTTCCCTTGTTTTCCAGTGCTATCTAGAAAAACTTAAATCATATAAATAAATTTGATGTTTGTTCTGGCCCTCGAGATTTCTATTGATGTGAGTTGTGGCCCTCAGGTAAAAAAAAAGGTTATTCACCACTGGAGTAAATTATTCAAACATCACCAATGATAGCTACAGAGGCGTAGGAAGTATATAAACGTAGGGGGAGCTGGGGCTTATGATAGGGATTCAAGGCACAGTAGCAGTAGCGCCACCAGATTTTTTTTTTTTTTGGCGGGAAAGGTCGGGGGGGGGGAGGGGATCACTTGAAAAATTTTTCTTATTTGAAATGATTATCGATCCTTTCGTCTTCCTCCCTTTTTCCCAGTTATGTTTTCAATCATATCTAATATATAAATTGAGGCAGTGAGAAACAAAAAGGGATGTTAGTGGACATCTTCAAGTTTTGAGTAAAACGCGTTTAAAGATAACGTCTCAGGTAAGTCTTCATTAATATTTTTTCTAAATCATGCTGTACAGCAGCACCAACCAGCGCTACTAGTTTTTATCTCTCACCCCAAGACAGAGGAAAGGTTCATCTACTATTTGTACTGGTTATCTCCAAATTTTTAATTTTGCTATTTACATCCTCTTGCTTCTCACCGCCTCAATAGTATATGGAGATAATGAGGTGATAAAACTTCAGGTTTTTTTGGAAGGCGGTCGGTCCGTTCTCGAAGATGAGCACATATCAATAGGGGGGTCCTGGGGCTTTAGCCCCAGAAAATTTCTGAAATCTTAGTTCTAAAAACGTAGTTTTAGACGGTCTTTGGTAGTGCTAAGGAGAGAAAAAGTTGGAATGCCCTCCCTGGAAAATTTTCGAATTTATGTCTTTAAAACGCGAATTCAGACCATATTTATCACGTTAGGAAAAATGATATGACTCAGGGATTGTCCTCGATCGATTTACATCTCTTTCCCAATATTTCAAAATTGAAGTTCTAAAAACGCAATTGAAGACAGTCTTGAATGATGTCAGGGAAAGGGGGAGGTTCTAGGGCTCTCTGGAATTTTTTAGAAACTGAAGTCTTAGAGAGCGTTCCTCAATGAGGTTATTGGAAAAGATTCCTTCTCCTTAAAGTTTTAGAAATTGTAGTTTTAAAAACTGAATTTTCATCCTTCTTTTTTGATATCAGAGAGGAGTTTCGGGTGTCGCTCTCCGAAAATTATTCGAGATAGATCATATTTGTTAATGTTAGAGGCATAGCAATGTTTTGAAATTGAACGGAATATTATATAATCTACCATGTTGTGGAGGGCAAGGTGTTCAGTCATGGGTTCTCTTCCGGGAATTTTCAGGAAATCGCTCTCTAAAAACGAACATTGCAACGCTTCTTAATAATTTAGGAGGTAGGGGAGGGCTTTTGCAGCGTGGCATTTAGAAGACTTTCTTTTATGAGAACTAGAAACAGAGGAGAAGAGAAACAGTGCGCCTGAAATGTGTTTAAACAAAACGTTCGTTGTATAGTTCAGATAAATGTTAGTAAAAGTGCTTCAGAGAAACTATGAAATATTGTTGGTGCTTTTTTCTAAGAATAATAAGTGAAAAGGAACATTTTTAATCGTGAAAATGGATATGAAAAAGTTTCCCAGAACCTCAAACAGTTTGAGGGGTGCTCGAGTGCTCTCTTCCACATGCATTTTTTAGCCTGAAAACATATCTGTGACAAAAAAAAAAAACCGCTTAATTTTGAGAACACAAAAAAAGAAGAAGAAATGTAACTTCATAAAGTCTAAATGTTTAAAAAAAAAATTGTTTTCAATATACTCGCACCGCATCGTAACAGTGTTTACAATTATTAAAGTTTTTTTTTTTTTTTTTTTTTCATAAATATTCTAATGGAGATTTCACCGATTTTGATTAGTGAGAATTTTTGTTTCTGTGTCGTAGTACCTTAGAATTCTTAAAATTATATTTATCTTTGCAAATTTTTAACTTCATGAAAAAATCAATCCCTCACGGTTTAAATATAACAAAATAATGGATAAAAAGGTTTTTTTTTTAGTTTCTACCGTGGGATAGTTCTGGAAATTGTGTGTGTAGGTGTGTGTGTGTGTGTGTGTGTGTGTGTGTGTGTGTGTGTGTGTGTGTGTGTGTGTGTGTGTGTGTGTTTTATCACAGCAATGATATGTATCCGCAAGAGTAATTTCTGGGTATGTTGCTGATTTAGGTTGTTTCTCCTGACAATATTTTTAATCAAAAATAATAAATATAATTTTTATAGAATTTTAAAAATTTGTTCGAAGAATATGTATATCAGGCTTTTAGTCTATGTCACATGACAGAAGATCACTTTTGGTTTCGATAGACCATTGAATAATGATATTTTCGCAATCTGATCGTATGTTTTGATCGAAACGTGTAATTTAACACCCGAAACATAAGATCATAATCCCCCCCCCCTCGACCAAAGATTTTTCTTTGGTCGGGGCTGAACTTTTTACGAAGAAATGAAAAAAATAAAAGACTTTTCTTCCTCAGCATTGTTTTTTTTTTCTTTCTTTCTTTTCTTTTTTTTGATAATTGCAATAAACAAAAATATTATATGACCACTCAGTATTTTAATTTAACTTTCGTTTCATATTTTGCAAGTTTGTTTTAATCAACGAATTTAAAAGGATTCGCCGGAGATTCTTTAGATAGCGTCCGGAAGGTCAGATTATTTAAAATGAGATAAGTCTCTGTAAAGCTAAAACTGAGTAAGTTGTTTACCTTAGAAACCTTCTTTTTGATACGTGTCTGGAGCACCTTCATATTTAAATACAAAACTGGCTCACGATTATCTCTTTTTAGTGAAAGTGTGAGATACAAATGGCATGCAAAACTAAGAACATAAACTGAGCTACAGTGTAATGTATAATACACTTGCGAAAGACGAGCTCAAAGTGGAGAGGGCGGAAAACACCCCTATGTAGATAACTTGTCTTTAATACTTTTCTTTCGGGAATCGAGAGGTTTGAAAAGAGGGAAACCCAAATGTACTGACCGTACTGACCACTCCATCTCTCGCTTTTCTTTGTTGGTTATTATGTGGAAATTCCTAAAAAAAGGTAGAACTCATTTTTGAAATCAGGTTTGAGGTAGACAATGTCTGAAAAAAGCTATTCGCAACTCCAACGAACTATAGGGGGCACTGAAGTCACTGTCTAATGGCGGAATTGAAAACTAAAACAATCGCACATGGTAACGAAGAAAATGCTAAAAGTGTTGTGATTTTTGTTCGTACGTATGATTTTTTCGCTTTATTCTTTTTAAATTAATTTTCAAAGTCTTGTGGATATTCTGGCCCACGTAGAAAGAAATGAGAATTCAAGAAGCATTACTAAACGTCAAACATTAATGCAAAGTACGTAGTTCATAGTTCTAAGCAGCCATTTTCACGATGTTGAATTCGATATTTATCAATTCTTGATAAAACTAAATAATAATTGTGGCCTGACAAGAATAACAATTAATGCTAGAAAATTTAATATGACATTACAAATTATTACAAAAAGAAGATGATACTTCTTTGCTTTGCTTTGGCTAGCACTTGTTTTCCATTTGTAGCTGAGTTATTTCTCTTGAATTCCCGAATCGGTTAATTTAAAAATTTTCTGTTTCGATTTTTCTAATTTCTGAGTTACGATTTAATTGTGTCATGTTATGCAAATCATCAACAAAATTCTCACGGATATATGGTTGTAGTTTTCTTTTCAGTTGATTGACCATTATTTCCTTTCACTTATCGAATTCTGTAATCTTACTACCATTTTATTCCACTCATGATAAAAATTAAAAATGGTTTAACTAAAAACGCGAAATCTCGCCAAGGCTACTTTGCTCGCACAATACCAAAACTATATAACCCTAAACAAATTTGGCGATACCTTTCAGCTGAGAATAAAAGGAATAAAGTAAATTCTTTCTCGGTTATTCATTTTGTTCTACGATAATATATTCAAGAAAATATTTTGCATACTGTCCATTCCAACTAAATGCTGCTGTAAAATATGGTAAGTTTAATTAATTTAAGATTTAAAAAAAACCCATATTCTTACGAATTCATACAAAACAATAAAATTTTTTACCTTGTATAACGTTATCCAAGTTTGTTAATCCAGTATTTTCGCTTTCACCTATTATTAAGGAAATAATGAAAACTTACATTATTTTGAGGAGCTCGAGAATACTACTAAGGGTCGAATTAATTTCTGTAGCTGAAAGCAAACTAAGACACATCGATTGCGTTAATAAATACTCAGAACAAACTGCCTGTGTTTACGTCAACAGACACACGTGGAACGCTTCATTTGCAGTTTTGTAAATCACCGCAAGGTAGCGTATTCGAGCGCTGGAGTTCCGAATACGGTTAGAATTTTTCCGGGGGAGCTGAGCCAGTCTGAAATATTATAGAGGGAGCTCAAGCTCCCCCAGCTCCCCCGCTTCCGACGCCTATGGATAGCTAATTTGCTTGATAGTTAGTGCACAAACGAGGGTATATGGTAGGAGTCAGAATCTGGAATTGGTTCTTTCTCCCTCCAGCTTCGAAGCCCTGGTAAAAACATTTGCGCTTTAAGTTCATTTCATTTTGATTCAGTCATATTTACCTCTGACTTTCTTCAATGTCAAGTCAACGAGATATGGTATTTCTGTATTTATAACTTTCTTTTATATTTCTTGTCACCAAAAACAGAAAATGTATTAAGGATCTACTTCATTTTTTGAATTTTTGGTGACATAAAATAACTTTTCGCGTTGTCGTTAATGTTAAAAACAATAAACTAACGAAAAAATGCCCTTAAAATGGCTAATTTAAAAAAAATCTTTTGTAAAAATGTTCATCAAGATTTTTTTTCCAACAAAGTTTTTCTTAAACAAATCCGCCTTTAAGTTCGCATTTTATATTTGCCTTAAATTTTTCCTGCACGCGTTAATATTAAATGTTTTGATCTATTCAAAGTTGAACGAAAAATTATTCAAATCAAAAAATGAAATACCAGAATGAGGTGTCATTTCAAAAAGAAAAAAAAAAAAAACAGTTTGTTTGAATTGAAACAAATTTGTTCAAAAATTTTCTTTTTTTCGGGGGAGGGTGTGGGAGGGGTATCACATAGGTCGATCGACAGACACACATTTTCCCCATCTCAAAACCCTACTTTCGAACTTGATATTTATTTTAATTATTTTACCTATTTTTTTTTTACTTCTTTTGTAATAAGCAATATTTTTACGATACATTAACCTTAGCCCATTAAACCACCTTTCGTGTCCTTATTTGTTTTCTTTTACTTTGACGAGAAAGTAGGCTAAAAATGAACTCAAAATATCGTCTATAATCGAAAAGCAATATTATTAAAAAAGGAAAAGATAAAACATTTAATATCTTAGTGAAATATACTTTTTAATTATTCGCAACTGAAGCGCTTGAATACGCTACCTTGCGGTGATTTATAAAATTAAAGAAAAAGGTAAAACATTGCGTTTCACGTGTGTCTATTGGTAAACATAGGCAGTTTGTTATGAGTACTAATTAACGCATTCGATGTGTCTTAGATTGCTTTCTTCAACTGAAATTGTTTCGTCTCTTAATGGTATTTTCGAGCTTCTCAAAATAATGTTAGTTTTCATTATTTCCCTCTAAAAAGTGAGTTGGTTGTAGTAAATGGCGAAAGCGTAAACACAAGTAAATTCTGGATTAACAAACTTCGCATTTGCATGAAATTATGAACAAATATGCTCGTCTATTTGAAGTTTTTTTTTTTTTTTTTTGAAAGCGTATAAAGTTATATTAGGTAAAAGGTTTTTATTGTTTTGTCTAAATTTGTAAGAATATATGTTTTTTTTTTTTTTTTTTTTTTTTTTTAAATCTTAAGCTCAAAAGAAGGATTTGATAATATTAGACGAAAAATTAGGACTTACATCTCCGTCTAGTTTCAAAATAAATAATTTAACTAACCTTATTTTACTGCAACATTTAAAGTATTTCGTTTAAACATTCTGCCGATGACTTCACAAATGATGAAATGCCATTCAGTGTTGCCATTCACAGAATAAAATATTTAATTCACATCTTTACTCACGTGTATCGGCAACGATATGGTTGATAGCAAGCGTAGAACGCAATTTTAATTCGCTTCTTGATTATCATAACGTGCAACGCGATAGAAAGATGCGCCAAAGAGCATCATTTGTGACGTCATCAAGACCACACCTTGTTTGAAAAATCGGACGTTTTAAAAAACTAATTTAAAAATAACTGTTGGGGAAATGAAAATATTTTCTGGGTCTATGTTTTTTTTTTTTTTTTTGCTTATTCTATCAATTTCAGTGACAAAAAGTATTACTTTTGACTGAAGGAAACAACCCCATTCGATTTGTAAATAATGGAAGACCAATTAAAAAGAAAACTACCACAATGTATCCGTGAGAATTTTATTAATGATGCATGACAGAATTAGATCCTAATTCAGAAATTAGAAACATACGAAAAAGAAAAAAATAAAATTAACCGATTCGGCAATTTGAGAAATAACTCAGCTACAAATGTAAAACAATTAGCACTAGCCAAATAAGACCAAGAAGTATCATCTTCCTCTTTTGATAACATTGGTAAACATAGGTTTTGTTACATGAAATATTTATAGTGTTCTTAATATGGTCACAATGAAAATGTAGTTCCATCAAGAATTGATAAGTATCGAATTCAACATCGTGGAAATGGCTACTTACAACTACAAATTACGAAATTCGCATTAATTTCTTCCATTTAGTAATGCTTCTTGAATTCTCAATTCTTTCTACGTAGAGCAGAATATCCACAAGACTTTAAAAATTAATTTAAGAAGAACAAAACAAAAAATTCATGCATACAAACAAAAAGTACTAGCCTTATTAGCATTTTCTACGCTACGGCGTGCGTTTGTTTTACCTTTTCCATCCGCCATTAGACCGTGCATGCAGTGCCCCCTATAGTTTGTTGGAGTTGCGAATTAATTTATCGTCTGCTAATGTTTAATTTTATAATATTTTTTAAACATGTATCTGCAACTCCAATGAACTATAGGGTGCGCTGCAGTCACTGTCTAATGGCGAATGAAAAAGGTAAAACAAACAAATGCCGTAACTTATAACTTGCTTTGACGCTTAATGAATTACAGTAATTTTTCATCGTGTTTGTGGAAAGCTTTTTTTTTTCTCTATTCTTCTGAAATTGCATTACACCATAAACTGTCTGAAGCCTGTAATTTACCCCAAAGAAAACACGTGGAATTGAATATTTTACCTTTTTCGGTAGTATTGTAAATCATCGCAAGGTAGTGTATTCGAGCTCTGGAGTTGCGAATTGGCATCTGTTAAAGTTGTTTATGTTCTTAAGATTTTGAATGTCAATTATTGCTATTTGATGATTCATTAATATCTTTTTTGTGAAGTAAAGAGCCTTCTAATATTTTATACTTAACAATGCCTATGTGCTCTGGCTCTAGTGTAATAAACGAAATCTTGAGATTAATATCATTCAGAGCTGCGAATTGATACAATTTTTGATTTCCTTTTAGTTACAAAATTACTAAACAAAAGTAAGTAATTTAAAACGTATTAATAGATTTTGCAACGAAAAATTGAGTAAAACAGTAAAATTTCGGTTGAAAAACTGTTTATTAAATTTTTAGATTATAAATATATTGTTTAATAGTGCCATTTAGAGACAATTTTTTTGTGTAAGTGTTAACAGTTCACGGAACATAGTTCCTATTTCAATTACTAATTAAAACTTAATGAGACAGTTCCAGCGTAAGAACACTGTATTTTTCTATTGAGTTCATCATTCATAATAGATTTCAAGCAAGTTCACGTAGTCCCTAAGATTGGTAAACGAGCTTGAACGATATTTGCGCTCGGCCCATAAACTATTACGGACTTATTAAGGGGAAAATGACGGACACCGGCTCCTTTACCCCAGAACCAGTCCGATTTCGTCTCCACAGCCCTGGCAAGAAGGAAGCATCTCAATTTTTGTGCAAACTTTTTCCTTCATCTAACTAGAAAGCTGCGATAGTACAATATTGAAAAAAAAAAAATCTAAATAAGCAGCAATTGAACGAACGAAATAAAATGCGTTTTGGACGCATAAATTATTTACCATCATCTCTCCGTTACCGAAATATGAATTCTGTAAGTCTGCCACAAGTTTTAAGAAAAGTCGACAAATTTAGGTATTTTCTGCCAGAAGACATCTTTTTCACGCTTCGCAGATGGATGTCCTGCCACATGCAGACGGTGAAGTCGCGTGGTACCTTCCACTTATCATTAAGTTTTAATTTGAAGAACTCTTCTCAAGATGTGTAAGGCAGACTTAACTATGCAGACTCAAAGATTTTATGCTTTGATAAGGGAAGACTAGGGTAAATAATTTAATTGTCAAAAAATGTTTCATATCGTGCTCTTTAAATTGCTACCTCTTTATTTTTCTTCCGTATTGCACAATTCAAGGGGTTTTCTGACGAGGAATATTACTTAACTTACAATACAATTATCAGCTCTTAGACGTAAACATTCAACATCATCTTAGTACATGGAAAGATAACAAGGGGAAAGCAGACAAATTGCTAAATAGCTAAAATAAAAGAAAGTGCTGAATATTTACTTATCATGGAAGAGTCGTATAAAAAATTGTACATCTGAAATTCCACTAAATATTATTTTATTTTGAAAACAATACGAGTTACTAATTGAAAGAATTTTTGCCATCCAATGACAATGTTCCACACGATCAAACGATCTTTAACTGCAAAAATTTCTACTTAAATCAAAGCCTTTCAGAGTTTCGGATGATATTTAATCATCAAGTATTAAATGAACGTTATATGAAAGCAATTTTTAGTTCTGAAATCGTTTTCTTCCCAGCCTAACGTACAAACTGTTCCATGCCATTTCGATGCTTATTAAGCAAAAACGATTGCATAGCTGGTTTTAAATTTCACTTGAAAGTGCTATTTAAAACACGGACTCGATTTAACGCCTGAGTTGTTTAAACATTACACTTCGGGGATTTTATCATTTGCACAGCAGCTGTTTCTCCACAGTCCCAGTGACCTTCCGTTCAACAAAATTATCTCTCAAATCGTTTTACATCTGCAGGGATGATCTCGCATTGCTCTGCAATGATATCATATTTAACACTATCTGCTATGATTTTGTTTGTCAGCTCTATAAATACAGAAGGTAAGACATTCCTTAACAATACTTTGACTCCCAAAAGTTAGCACAATTAAGTTCCATTCAAACTTTCTCAATCTGACGGAAAACTTAAAACCATACGGTTGTTTTCGGGGACCTCAATGGCCTCATTCTATCCTTAAAAAAATTGGAGCAACGTTTCTCAATCTCCTACAGACCGGCAAGAGCTTTTAAGAATTTTCGTGGACATGCGATGTTTTTTCCCTTCTTTTTTCGTCTTCCTTTTTCTTTTCTTTTCATTTTAGCAAAAAAAAAAACCTCTTACATTTGCGGACTCTTTACAACATGCGAATTTTGTTTACGAACGGATGAGAGTTTCCCTTGCTTTTTTCTTCCTTCCTTTTTTTTTTTTTTTTTTTGCAAGAAAAAATTGTCAAATCGAGGACCGTTATATACTTGTGAAAAACATTTGCGAGCGACTCGGTTTCTTTTCCTTTTTTACGAAACATAATAATATCAACAAATGAATTAATAAACCTTTACTCGGTGTTAAAGAACTATTATAAACAATATTGAAATGTAAAGGATAAGATAAGTAAGTATTGTAATAATTATACAGAAGCAACAAACATTGCTGAAAAATCACAGAAAAATACAAAAATTAATAACAAACTTGACGGAAAAGATGTCACATAGAATGTTATTTTTATTATGATTTTTTTTTCTTTTTTTGAGTCAGGAACATTTTTTAACGTGAACAAGAAAAAATATCTGAAAACCGTTGATTTTTTTTTTTTTTTTTTTTTGCGGGTCAGGGCCGGTCCGCCGGCCTTTGGACAGAAATTTCATTTTTGCCATTTCTTTCACTGTATTTCCATAATTAAACTTTCTCAATGTAACGGAAACCCTAAAACTACTACAAGGTTATTTTCCGAGCCCCATCCCATACTTACAAAAGTAAGGTAGTCTAAACAATCATTTCATTTTCATAAATTCATGGCTAAAAACTGAAGAATTTGGTGCATAACAGGAGGAAAAAAGCATTTTGTTGATTTGTGTACTTTATTATTGGGGAAAAATTCGGTGAATTTGTATGGTTCTGCTTCAGCTTTTTTCGAGAGTCTAAATAAAAAATATAAAAAGTGGTGCAATAAACCTTATAAATGAACATGGCCAACTTGTAAACAAACACAACATTTTCTAGTCAATGAGTAACTTTGCCCCCCAGCCAAGAAGTTTGCGCGTTCGTCACGCAATTTTCCATCGAATAGATTTTGATTATTGAGCGTTTGATGCGCGTACTCAAGAAATAGTCCGACACAACGGCTGCCGCAACAACAGAAATCTTTACTAATAATAAAGCTGAATGTCCCTCTGTCTGTCAGGATCTCTGTGACGCGCATAGCGCCTAGACCGTTCGGCCGATTTTCATGAAATTTGGCACAAAGTTAGTTTGTACCTGTGTGCACCTCGAAGCGATTTTTTGAAATTTCGATGTGGTTCTTTTTCTATTCCAATTTTAAGAACAAAATTATCATAAAATGGACGAGTAAATTACGAAATTATCATAACGTGGAACCGTAACCTTTGGACAATCCAATTGGCGAGAAAATTCACCATACATTATTTGTAAATATACAGGCGAACCAAAAGACCTTTTAATTTTTCTATTACGGGCAAAACCGTGCAGGTACTACTAGTGTATTTATAATTTAGGTATTTATAATTAACTTTTTTTTTTCTCCTGGAGAAGGAGTTTCCTGTAACACTGAAACACATGCATGCTAATTAATTTGTATGTTTCTTCGTTATAATAGTATTTCCACCAGATTCATTGAAAAATATTTTTCACAGCTAACAAACAAAAACAACTATACAACAAGTAAGAGAACAAGCAAAATGAATTTTACCACTGATTATGTTATTTTCCTTAACCTACTCAAATTAATTTGTGTCATCGGCAAATAATATTTCATCATAACGGAGGAATTCACAACTCTTATTTGACTGTGAAATAATTTCGTTTAATTTGTGGAATTTTAATCGCTGTATTGCTTCATGACAGCAGCGTTCGTCCCTCTCCACAAAAAAGGTTGTTTTTTTTCTCGGGGGGAGAGATTCAAAGTTACTACGTTGAAACTTTAACTAAAAAAAAGCAATTACTCGTTTGTTTTCAGGATCCGTTTGCCTCAATGCAAGTGCTAAGGACTTATTGGTGAGTAGACTTCTTTTTATTTTCTTAATCACGGGCAACTAAAACAGTAATTGTAATAAAATATTTGGGGAAGAATGACTCACCTTGGCGTTTGGGGGAACTTATTAACAGAAAAAATGGTTTAAAACCGATCTATATTATATTTGCCCTATTTTTACAAAACTAAAAAAAAAAAAAGTCGTTTGAATTTCGACGTTTTGCATTCAGATTATGTTTTTCGTAATCAAGAATTGTGATAGGACCCTAATTGATGGGTTTCTGGTTTCTACAGATGGAATGGAATGAAAATGGCCAAGAAATTTGCGCCCGTCATATCATGACTGGTGATTTTCTAGAATAGTTAATACGAGGCATGTCCATAAAAAAAGAAATACTGATTAGGATGCGGTAATAAAGATAAAGATTTTATGGCCGATTGCCACCAGTACACTTATCATAAAGATTATTTACAGCGTGTAACATTACATGTATTTTTATTTCTTATCAATCTTAAATGATGGAAATTATTAATTTGGAAATTTTGTTTTCAAACAAAGTTTTGCTGTTTGAGTTCATCCTTTCAGTTGTTTTTCTTCTGAAAAACGTAATTTTACACAAAACGACTTTTTTTAATGTGAAGTCTGCTTGAGCTAAGCCCTGAAAAGAACATGAATAACCACAGACGATTTGTAACTATGACGACATAAATTTCCCTCTAAAGAAATGTTAAAAACAACAGTTGTCATGGTAATCTGAAAAATCAGGGTATCATCAAATTTGGTCAAGTGAGGATAGTAATAAGCTATCCAAGTTTGCTCGGGGGAAAAAAAATCGGGGTAGGTATTCCTTCTCCCCTTCCCCTTACGTTCCCCGCAACTACAACACTGCTGGTAACTATAAGTTGAATCCTAAAGATCACTTTTAAAATTAAAGCAATGATGTGGAAGGGCGAAGCGTGCCAGGTGTCACGCATTTAACATTTTTTTAATCGTATCATTACTATATTAGGTAGGGGAGACCGGGGTTAGTTGTTACATTCGAATTTAAAATTAACCGCTAGGAGAAACTGACTTTCCCTGCAGTAAATGATAGCACTCACCCATCTGCATTCCCTGACAATCACTGGAGTGCTTGCAGTCAGTAGCACGGATAGTGCTCAAGAAAAACGGTTTTTTGAGTCTGGAAGTAGTTTTTCTTTCCGCTGATATTTTTCTATTTGTGACGAAGCCATTGCAGATAACGATCTTACTTCTATACCACGTGAAAGCCTACATTTTTATGTAAGTGCTAACATATTTAAAAGTTTTGTACAAAGATACAATACCAGTAATATGTGCCATGAGCTAAAATGGCGTCGTATGGGACAAGTTGTTACAATTTTTTTGGGGTTAGTTGTTAACTTTTTAAATGCTACTTTATACGTTATGTTTTCTTTTTAAATGTGATATGGTCGGGGACTATAAAAACAAGACAGACAGGGGCAAATCATCTAAAGAAACATACCTGGATGTGACTAAAGAAGTAATTGCAGGTAGTTCATTACGAAAGCACGCCGATGAATTACATGACACTAGAGAGATTCTGCAGTAAGATGTAAAGTGCTAGTGGTGGTAAGTAGTATTTCTGACCTGTTTTGTTGCATGATTTAATTCATATAAAATACTGTATATGGACGACGATAGTAATAATAATAATAATAATAATAATAATAATAACAATAATTCTGATCTCTTTCATTCTATGATTTAATTTATTGTTCATATGTATGGTTGAATAAATAATAATAATAATTACAACAATGATAATAGTAATAAATAATGAATTATTCGAATGTATATAGGTCTTTCTCCAACGCTGCGGGCAGTGCAGAAGTGAAGACGGTTCGTAAGTGGAAACCTTAGGTCAGCGTCACTTCAACAGATACACCAGTAAAAAATGGTTTGCAAACCGAAGCTGGGATACCAAAATCTGTGAAAAGGAAATTGTGTCTAACAGAGAAGAAATCAACAGACACAAAGGAAAAAAAATGCAAAAAGATGTGTCCAAACAGTGCATCCTTCGGATGAAGATGATGAAGACTGGTTCTGTATAGAGTGCTCTAAACCGAGCTCAGAATCCAAAAAAAAAAAAAAAAAAAAAACAACTAAAGGGCTTCAATGTCGTTTTTGTGACAAATGGGCACATGACCGATGTGCTAAGTTTGATAAATTATGTGCTTGTAAAATTTTAATTCGGACAATGATAATGATGATGATAGTTTATAAGAAAAAGTCATTTATGAAATAAATATGTAACGCCAAACAGTTTTTGATTTTTAACATAGTTAAGAATTTTTAAAATTTAACAGAATAATCCAGAAAATGTGTAAAATTCGTTTCATTACCAAAATATATCTCATGTAACAACTAACCCCATGTACTGTAACAATATGCCCCGTGGTGGGGTAAGTTGTTACAATCTACATCTATTCAAAAAACTTGAAATATTTTGGAGTAGTGGCTTCTAATCATTTTTCAAAAAATATATTATGAATGTTAAACAGTCTAGATGCATTTTAAAGTTTCACGCTTGTAAATAATTGAAATAGTTTAGCGTAAAAAAAGTATTGAAAAAAATTGTAACAACTAACCCCGGTCTCCCCCAGATAACAGAGGACATCTGGCGAACTACATCAGGCAAGCCCATTGGCGACCTCTGGAATGCTTTAACAGCAGGCCCAAGGGGACCAATGTTGTTGGAGGACCTGCAGTACATTGATTCAGCTGCTCAGTTCAACAGGTAAATATTTCGCTTGAATCACATTAGTTTACGTGGTCGCATAAGATCAGTGATAATTTTCAAGAAATCATCGAAATAGAAAATGTGCATCGACGAAGAATAACAAAAGTTTTAGTCAGTACTAATTAAAGCACTTTATGGGCAGTTCTCCACCAATAAAAATTTTGCACCTTACAAAACTCAAAAATTAAGTTTAGAAAATTGATGCACAAATTTATTTTTGCCTTTGATTAATGTCATCTTTCACTAAAATACTGTTAGCTGGTTTACTCGATAAATGAGGAAGTGCGAAGCAAAGGGATGTAAGTGCCAAAATCAAAAGCTTTGAGATAACCAGTACAAATGGTAGGTGAACCTCTCCTGTGTTTTGGGGAAAGAGATGGTACTAGTAGCTTTGGTAGGTGTTGCTGTACAGCATGATTTTAAAAAAAAACTTTTAACTGAAAGCCAACCTAGGACTTTAACGTGTTACTCAAAAAACTTGAAAATGTCCACTTAATCCTTTTGCTTTACATTTACATATGCATTTCACGCCAATAAATCTTTCGATTGCCAACGAATACATTATGTAGTAATTTTCAGGTTTTCAGGTGGCAAAAAAGCGGTGATAGAAGATTCTACTCTGTTTCTCTCGATGGAAACCAGCATTATCATTTTTTACTTGTGCTTCAATTCATTTTTACATAACTCCAGGAAGTCTATCCTTATCCTTTCGGTTTAAACACTATGTACACGATTCATTCAAATCGTCTTAAATACTTTTTTTTTGCTTAGTTTCTCCTTTCACTTACAAAATGTTATTGTCTTAATTAATAAAAATTTTTGATTTTAATTATTTTGATGTCTTAACAAAATTTGGTACAATTCGATTATGTTCCCTGTGATACTAAATTAATCAACACGTAAAATCAACACCAAATTCTATCTTTTTGCGCTTGAAAGTACCTTTGATATTGGTAGGTGGCGCTGATTATTCTTTTCGCACAACATTGATGCTTCAGACAATTAAAAGTTCAAACTTACATAACTAGTTTTTTTATAGATTGTAGCGAACCCTTTATTCATTCATGTTTCATGTTGGCGATAGATAGAATATAAGCCCCCATTACATGGGGTATATAAACGAATTGTACCTTTTTTCTCTCACAAAAATAGGAGAAAAACATTGGAACGGGTCGTCCACACTAAAGGAAACACAGCTTTTGGTTATTTCGAAGTCATGGATGATATCACACGTTATACGAAAGCGAATGTTTTTGACAGAATTGGAAAGAAAACGCCAGTAGCTGTTCGATTTTCTAAAACATGTAAGTTGTAAACTGATATAGTCTGACGTTATCTTACCATAAACACGCAAACACACACACACAGAGAGATGAAAACGACCAATAAAAATTGTAAAAAATGTCTTAGGAGCCAGAAACTAGGCACCAGACAAATTATCTTTTAGAGTCTAGAGTATAACTTAGTGTAACATGGCATTTGAAAAATTGTTGCTCTGAAGGAACTTGACGCCATTTCTTAGTCATCCGGGCAACCTGGACCATATATATTAGGGTGGTCCTTACTTATATGGGAAATTTTTTTTTTCGGAATTCAACAAGTGACGCCCCCTAGTTTTGTGACATTATAATAAAAAGTAACGAGTGCAAAATTTTAACTCGACCGGTCAATAATAACACGTGCCCCTAAGGCCGTTGAACTTTAACACTTTTGATAATTTTCTCACAAATCTTCTAGTTTTTACTTCAGACCCAGTACATCGTTTCTCCTAGGTTTGCAAAATATTTTTACAGTGAGGTAGCACTAAAATTAATCTTTTTAATTACTAATTTTAAATCTAAAGATTTTACGTTAAATAAGAATGAAATAATGCTTTAGAAGCTTTCCTTAATCGTACGCTTTTCTTAATAGCGTGTATTTTTTTTCCAATAGTCTTGGACGGTCTGTAAAATAAATTGCTTTGTGACTCATATTTGGTAAATTAGTTGTGAAATTCTTCGATTAATTGTGCTCCTCTTTCAGTTGTATCATTCACAATTTTCAGTATTTTAACAATCTCTGTTCCCTTTAAATAGCTTACTTCATTTTGCCGTGAATGAGGATCAAATAAGAAGAAAATTTTTAATATTCATAATTTATCAAATAGTTTTATTGACTCGTAATTGATTCTATTAAGAGGAAGATCTTTACTAAGAAAGGATTACAAATCATCTACTGTTGTCTGAAATTTATTAATCAGTCATCAGACACGTCTTCCGTATCACAAGAATTTTTTGGACTAGTCTTTTCCTACCTTCAAAGTTAATTCCTTCATCCAATACGGACAAAGCTACTAGTTGTTCCCCTAAATACTAAAAGTGATTTATGAATTTTCCAATCACTGCTTCTGCTGCATGTTAGTCGCCATTTTGTACGCTGCTAGTTTTTCAGACATTATATTATTCAAAGGAGCCTCGATTGGGTTGCTGAGAGAAACAATCTTCATACAACATTTAATTGTAAAACAGCATTGAAGGGCTTTCTTTTCATGTAAGGTCAATTTAAATTGTTTCCTGAGTATAAAAATTTTCAAACAAAAATTCCTTTTGCCACCCATGTGGCTCAGGGTTAAGCTCCAGGTTGCCGAAAACATATCCCTGCAGGAGAAAATTCATCAGGAAATATTATTACAAGTTATGAGAATTCTCTGTAATCTTTCTCAATTCCGCTTTTTACGAACAATAATATGTCATCAACTTCGTCTATTAGAATTTAAGTGATACGTGTACTTGATTGAAATGTTATAAGTTCTGAATGATGAAGATCTTTCCACAAAATTTTGAAGTGCTTAAATAATTGAATATTCGATCTAGAACTAAGAAAGGCAAGAACTTCTTTAAGGACACACTCTGCACTACGATTTCAAGTGCATGATGATGGCAATCCAAAGTAATATATCACCGTTCAGTTTTTGCTCTAAAAAATTGCATGCACAATTTATACGGTTGGTATTGCAAGTCGTTGTATCAAACACTACAACTAGAACAGTTAGCAATAAAGAGCTATCATATACAACTGAAGAAATATCTTAGGAATTCCGAGTAGCTGTTCAATATTAGGATCTGAAGCTATCGCGGTAATCCTGTCGGCGTTCTTTTTCCAGTTACATCTGGATGTAGCTTTGTATTAAAGTAAATAACTACAAAATCTAAATTTAAATTCATGAAACTTAATTTTACCTCTCGAAGATTTTCCTTTGCTCTCTTAAAGAATGCACGATTGATCACTAGGTCATTTGGATTTAAATTTACATCTACATAGGATGTAAATAAATGAACAACATCTTTGTCCCTAATAATGCATTTGTCAAACAGTGATGAAAGGCGAGCAGATATCAATAGTTGTCAAACTTTTCTGCATCGTGGTAGACCAGATATGGAAAAGAGGTTCAACAGGTTAGTATAGATAAAAAATTTCGGTTTCTAAATCTTGTGAATCGCAAGAATTTGATGATAATAAAGGACTATGTACTGAAATAGAAGAAAATTAAATTTAAAGTATAGATTTCTACATTGTTCAAATCTGGAAAAAAAATTTCTTATTTATATTTTAGCTATGGCTAATACAGTATATTTTTATGTTAGGAGTAATCCAGGATTTTTCAAAATTTATATTTTAAAAACCAAAAATTGCATAAGCATTTAGGTATGTTTATAACTAAAGAACAGCGAATTAAAATATAATTGCAATTACTTATATTTATAGCATTGAAACCTTGTGACTCTATTTGCCACACCTATTATTATACACAGGGAATTTTGTAAATCAATACCCCCAAAGCCTGGAGGAGGCAATTTGTTGTTGTCAGAGATCATTCATTAATGGTCTAGGTCATTCATTATTGGCCTATAGAATCCCTTGTGTCCATCTTGATGGGAAGAAACGTTCCCCTGCCGCTTGGTTGGAACAAGCGCAGAATAGCGGTACGCTTGACCCAAGCCATAGGTGTGCATTTTATTCTCTGTAACATGTTAAATTTTACAGAATGAAAGTGAGAGAAGGGTCAGTCTGGAAGTAGCAGCACCTATTGAGGTTCAAAATTACTTTAAATATAAAATGTTAGAATATTTTTATATAAAAATGAGAAAATCCGCAATTTTTTCTTCGAAACTTAAAGAAGGGGGCCCTAGGGGCACGTGTTAATGGATTGACTTTAAATTTTGCAAGGATCATATATTTGTACAATGGAACAAATTGAGGGGGCGTCACGTAAAATATCTGCAACTTCAAAAATAAGGATCACCCTAATATATATATATATATATATATATATATATATATATATATATATATATATATATATATATATATATATATATATATATATATATATATATATATATATATATATATATATATATATATATATATATATATATATATATATATATATATATTTGAACCTAATTCCAAAATCGAACAAAGGCCGTCAGCCCACCACTTTATGCATAAAAATTGACACTAGGAAAACTGCTTCTTCCATAACGAAAGATGACTTAATCTTTCACCCAGCGTATGAACTTTGCCTTAAAAAGTAAAGTTTAGATAAGTTAGAGAACAGAGGTAAAGTATAACAAGAAGTGTGCGTCCAGAACTAAACGAGTAAACGAGCCTACTTTCCCGTATACTAATATCGACTTTCTAGTATCTGATCAAAATCCTCAAAATTAGCTAAAATCGCAAATTATTTATACTACATATTTTTTTAAATATTTTAAGCCGATTTCTGGAAAAAACATATGTCTCGCTCATGTAAAGAATTAGATGGGTAAAAAATAAATAAACGAACAAATAAAGTAGCAGCAATTTTTAAACAAAGCAGCAAGTACATTTTGTTCCATTAAGAGCCGCTTTCAAAAAGAAAAAAAAAATTAAACTATCAAACTCAACAAAATAAATGCATCATATCAAAAAAAAAAAAAAAATTAAGAAAATCGTTTATTTTTTCTTTGTTGCCAAAAAATAATTTTAAAAAGGAATTAATGTAATTTCAAAAATTAATAAAAACAATAAAATGTCAACTAAAGAAATAATTTTCATTGTCGAAAAAAATCGTTTGCGCGTATCTTTAAGTAGAAACATAAAGGACTCGAATTCTCCGCAAAAAACTGAATACATTAATTAAAACTTCAGAGTGAAAATAAAAACAAATCATATAAACAATAATGGTGTCGTTTCCCTCAGTCAAAAGTAGCGAATTAAATATTTTGTGCTCCACGCTTACGTTGCCAATACTTAACCATATCGTTGCCAATACACGTGAGTAAAGATGCGAATTAAATATTTTGCTGAATGACAACAGTGAATAGCATTTCATCATTTGTGATGTCATCGGCAGAAGCGTAAACAATGAAAGCGCACCGAGTAAACTAATTTTTAAAAAATATTAAATTTAAACAAATTATTTAAAAAATTGTCAGATCCTATGTTATTGAGCATGCTCTTTTAGAAACTTTTAAAATTTTGGAAACGAACCCATTATTTTACAGTAAATACCATAGTCCGGTCAATTTAGACAATGGAAATAACAAAAATTCCGGAAAAGCTAAATTTTTGTAGAGACCTTGGGCTAAGCATTACAAATAAAGTGCCAAAAGTCCCCGTCGATCCCATGTGCGCTAAAAAAGTTATTCGGGGTAAAAGGTCAAAATTTTAGTTTTTTTGGATTTTTCTCAAAAACGGTAAGCTTTATCGAAAAGTACCTCAGACCAAAGTTGTAGATCTCAAAATCTATATATATATAAATGGATGTATGTTTCTGGGTGTGTGGGTATGTGTGTATGTTCCTCATACAAGTCCACAGTTTTCGTCAGATTTCTTCCAAATTTGGCACAAAGGTAAATTGTTGCTCAGGAATTCATATAGGCGGGTTTTTGGAATTTTAAAGAGGTCCCAAAGAGGTCTAATTTCATATTTTAAGTCATAAAATTGTTCGTTTCTGCACGAACGAATTTTTGTATAGTTATGAATTTAGTCTAAATGAAAAGTTCGTAAAAAACTGCCCTAGATGAAGTTTCTTCAAAGATTAACTTTAATCGTTAAGTTTGTGAACCTTGGTTCAAACCAAATGAAAACGGTTATCAGCATATAACCACCAGGAGCTATTTCAAATACAATCAACACAAAACGTATCCTGAACGATGCCCGTTAATGCCGCTTAGCGATGAGCGTTAAAGCATGTTTGAAGAGAAAGCCGTAGATATAAGAAATGATGCTGTACATCGTTTCTTGAACTACAACCTACGAAGCCCAAGGGGTCCATTGATGCTACTCATGGTTCTACTTAATTTGAATGCTACCGTTAAATTATAATTTTTAAATATTGTTTACTTATAAAATCTACAACAGTAAGGATTGCGTGTAATTTTTGATCAGTGTTTTTCCCATTAATAGCAGAGAAAGTACAAACATGAATAAGGTAATAATATTGCATTCAATATTGACGTACAATCTTCGACTGTTTCAGCATTATAAGAATACTTTTATTAAAACCTCATCTATTTCATTCTTGCAACAGAAATTTAATGTTCTATGATCTTTATGAAACCAATTTGCAATGTATAAATTTTCTTTATACTATTCCTTGATTTACGTCGAATCTTTAAGTAATTCGGTTCAACTATAACCGATAACCTAATTCGGTTTAATAGAAGTCGCTCCAGGCTGTCAAAAAACTGAAGTAAAAGTACTAATAAAGCAAATAAATTGCAAAATAATCATAGTAATGCATAAAAGCGCATTCGGAATTTATCTTTTAAAGGGGAGGGATGTGGTCAAGGCTTTCCCTACATGTATCTATATATATAAAAATGGATGTATGTTTGTGTGTGTGTATGTTCCTTCTATTAATCCAGTTTTCGTCGGATTTCTTCCAAATTTGTCAAAAAGGTAAATTGTTAATTAGGAATTTATATAGGCGGGTTTTTGGAATTTTAAAACGACCCAAGGTGGTCTAAATTCATATTTTGAGTCATAAAATTGCTCTTTTCTACACGAACAAATTTGTGTATAGTTATGAATTAAGTCTAAATGAAAAGCCCGTAAAAAACTGCCCTAGATGAAGTTTCTTCAAAGATTAACTACTATCGTTAAATTCAGAAACTTTGATTCAATGGTTTGCAACTTATAACCACCAGGAAATATTTTAAATGAAATCAAAACTAAAGGTATTCTCAAAGCTGGCTGTTAATGTCGATTTGCGATAAGCGTAAAGCATGTTTGGCAAGAAAACCGAACGAAATCGAAGTGCTGCTGTTAAGCGTTTTTTTTTTTCTTGCAGAGCAGGAATGCATTGCGGTCTCCGACAGTTCTACTTACTTCGCATGCTTTCTTTTGGCATTTCCGTTGCAGTAATGGTAGAACGAAGTTATAGATTAGTATTTCCCACATGACCAGCCCAGAAAATACCAAAATCGACCCGGTATCAATAATACATTCATTATTCATATACAAGCTTCAACTCTTAAACAATTTAACGTTGGATGGTCCTCAAAACCAATATGCATATGTTCTTTTTACTATTCTGATTTACGTCGGATCTTTACTTAATTCGGTTCAACTAAGTTTAATCGCTGAATGCTAACAAAGAAAAAGAGTAAAAAATACAAATTTCGCAAATAAATTGCAAAATAATTATATTTGTGCGTAGGAATTTGTAGCGTATCTGAATTTGTTTTACAATGGGGAGGGAGGGGATGGTTATAACGTTTATTACATGCACATAAACTACCCTACTAAGATTACCAATGCGTGCTAAAATTAAAGGTTGTGCACCTTTTTTACCCGCAAAACCACACGGAAATATAATTCGGTGGAATTCATACAGTTTGGGAAGGTTGAAGTTTTAAGTTTGGAAAAAATGCAAATACATATTAATTTAAATTTAAACTGTTTTAAACTGCAAAAAATGGTAATATGAATGGAAAATTATCACTGTAATAGCTTAAACTCACTTTAACAGTATAGAGATAAGGTGAAATACTTCGTATCTCATGTGTAACCATAATGGACGATTAAGTGCTGTAAACGTATTTGAGATATAACTATTTTCGATATAGATAGCTTTATGTTACTTGCTTAAGGTTGGTTTTACTCACAAATGAAATTCTTCTTGCTGCTGGGAGGGAGACTAAGAACAATATTTAGGAGAAAGTTTTGAATTAAATTTATGGATTAGAAAAATTTGAATCATTTAAGTTTTAAATTTTTAAATTATGTTTCGAAACGTGAAATACATTTCGTTTGCTTTTAAGCTGTGGATAAAGAGAACAAAATATGCAACAAGACTCTGTAAAATGCAAACAAAAGATTTGTCTGTTATCCAGAGTTAAGTACAAAAAAGACATTTATTTTTCAAAAAATTTCACGGGCTGCAAATATTTAAAAAACAAAATCTAACACGGATAGTGACCAAAATGCGCACGCTTTCTTCTTTCTCTATAACGCAGTTTAATTGAAGGTTTTTAAATCGTATGTTCAATAAGTTCACGTGCACCCATTCCCATTTTTAATGTTTTACATAACTCAAAATAATGACTGTAATGTAGTCAGTGGACCCACTCCCACCTCTCACAACGACTGTGTCTCTATAAATTAAAATTTTGATGTTCTCAAAAGAATACTCTGTCTAAAGCAACAAACTTAAATACGTGCTCTCTCTACTGCACCAGTGTACGATATCATGTATAACATTTGTGGCAAAGTATTACGAAGGAAGTTAGAGGGATGAAGAACGATCACTTCGTGACCGATTTTTTTGTTCGGCGGAGAAAGTAACCTAGGAAACGGAACCTTTAATACGTACAGAAGCCAACTTTTAGGAACAGCTGACATGCTTTCGTCGCCAATGTTGAACTGGAGTTTCTTGGAATTGGCGGAGGTTGCCATTGCCTTCGGCTCCTAATTCCAAGAAACGGAGGAGAATGAATTTGTTAGGGGGTATAAGAGACGATGGGAAAGCCATTTAACTTTGGCCCCCTGCGGTATTGGGAGTTTCGAAAGCCTTTTGTATCCAAAGCTTTGAACAAATCGCAAAATGGTTCCAGATGCCTGTCCAGATGCAATCTTTCTTTTCCCCATTAGTAGGTACTTAGCTACTGTTAAAAAATTCCAATTGATGCGTATCCACTTAGTTTAAATTTGTTGCCTTTTTAAAATCCCTTACTGATCACCCCTTTCTGAGTTTAATTAAACAAATATTAAGGGATTATAACACTCTTTATCAAAGCCGGATTACTAAATAGGGAATGTAGGCAGTTGCCTAGGTGACCCGAGGTTCTCAGGGGCCCCGGAGAAATCTTAAAGTTGAAAATATGTAAGAAAAAAGTTGTTTTCGACCAAAAAAAGGAAGAAAGGAAAAAGTTTTTTAAAAAAATGGGGCTCCCTTCCTTTTTTTTTCTCTCTCTATCTCATCTTTTACTGCTGTCAAACAGGAAATCTTTTATGCATGTGGGATCCGGGGCACACACAACAGCTATGGGGCCCCTCACCAAAAGGTTTTGTTATTCATTTTTCAAAAATCATGGAGACCATGGTCTTTTGTTTTAGCTGATAAAAGGCTGACAGTGGTAGACAGGGGCGGACTGGCCATGTGGAAGATGTGGAAAATCCCACATGGGCCGTACCTAACTCGGGCCGTTTTCGTTTTTTCAATGTGTATGTACCCCGTTTACCTCTATTTTATTTCTCAAAAAAAAAAAAAAAAAAGCTAGGCCGGCCGTTCTCTTGTTTTGAGAGTCACAGTCAGAACTGTAATGGGGGGGGGGGGGGGGAGAGGATGCTGATTAGATGGTTTCCAGGATGGTTTCCTCTTTCAGTGGTCACTCTTTTCTTGTCGAACTATTTCCGTGTATCTTGTTACGAAGGGAGGAAACAATGGCTTTGTGGGGTGGTCCCACTTCGTCCAAAGTGAAGCCTTAAGGGTAGATCCTAAGGGCCGGTGGTGTCTCTCGGTATCTCGGATGGGAATTGATGTTTCCTGGAATTCTGTAGTACGGAGCGGTATATTGGGGGTAGGAATGTTTTTTATGGCCATCTAAAGCTGTCTTGGAAAGATTACATTGATCCCTTGGAGAAATGGATGACCCCCGAAGAATGGGACGAAGGACGTATACGGGTTCTAGTAACATGCAAAACGAATCCTAAGAAAGCATTTTTTTTCTCTCTCTCTTTCCTTCGTGTTTATTGTTAAGTTTCCCGCCAATTTGTATGTAATAGACGGACCCATGCCTTTTTCAACCAATTAGATAATCTTTCTCTTCGCAATTTCGTCTCAGAGAAAAATAACTAGTCATTTGTTATATATCGTGGAATTACACATTTGTTTTGAATCAACAATGACAAGAACCGTTTAGCGGTAAGTTTAATATTTTCAACTATCGTGTGTTCGCTAAAATTTTGTTATTTTCATCATTTTAAATAATATGAACTTGAACTAACGATACCTTTAAATTAAATTGTTTTTGTTTATTATAGTTCAAATTCAAAGGTACAAACGGTATAAAGGTTTAAAATAGTGGTTCTCAACCTGTTTTGGTCCGTCGCATATCTTTTCTAGAGGATGACGGAACGGACACATTCCCCCCCCCCCAAAAAAAGCTTCAAATGTTGGTGTAACGGAAAATCAATATTACGGATAATATAAATACCTTATTTTAATTTGAATGCTGAATAATGTAGCAATTTTAGCCAGTAATTCTTGCACTTGAAGAAAATGGCGGAAAAGGGTGGTTTTTATAGGTTTTTGTTTTTCGAGTTTTGAAGGGAGGTAATTAACTAAGATTATTGATGTACTTTTCAAAGACAGCAGTGCATTTTTCGTTATTTTTTCAAAATTAGGATTTGAAAGAATAGAAAACGTTGACAGTTTAAACTTGAACAAAAAAAAAAAAAAAAAGATAGATAGATGGTATAATGTTAAGCGGAGCTTTTTCTGTTTCTGGTCAAATGTACAAATATTTACTATCTGTGACTTGTGACACAAGTATCCTGTGAACAGAGCTTTTCTACTTTAAAATTCAAGAAAATTTTGAAGCCTTCATGTTGATGTCAGTAAAAAAAAATATTTTAAATCAAATAGATTTAGGGGTATCACTGATATTCTTGTTCACAGCAAAGGGGAGGACGGGTAATTTTCCCCAATTTCTGATGTATACAGTAAAAAAAAACCAAAAAAGTTCGATGAGGTGATTTTGATCAAGGTACGTTAAAAGAGTCAAGGAAAAGAAATATAGCGCTGACGTTAATAAAATTACTTTTAAGGTTTTGGCGCAGTAAAAATCTCTCTATCTAAAACTGAACATCGCGGTTTTTCCAAGAAAAAATCCATCCAATTGAACTTCATGGGCTATTTTCGAGTACAAAAAAAGTTTTACGGCGTTCATTTTTATCTTTGGTACCAAGTAGTCTATAATGAATAATCATAACGTATTACAATTGACAAAGAAAATTAGAAATTAAATGCTTTGAAGGAAATATGTGATTAAATAAAAAAGGAATGTTTAATAATTAAAGTAATTATCTTTTAAATATAGTGAAATTTTGTTTCTGTATCTTTTAAAGGAATGCACTACATTTTAAAAGAAAAAGAAAGAACTGTTAGTCTTTTTCAAACCATATTTTAAATCAGTATTTGATGAAATTCCATAAAAAAAATTTTTTTTTTTTTTTTGTTTTTTCCTGTTAACTTATTTGTAATGGTTGTTTATAAAATTTTCCTTCTATGGGGAAAATGTTTGAATTTTTGTGCAAGCAATATTTAATGTAAATCTAGGCTAACGCAAAAGTACTTGGATAATTATATTTATAATTATGAGTTTTTGAAAATATCTAAAAATTTATAAAAGATTTTAGGGATTTTTAAATCGGTGCAAGAAATGAATATGGATAGTCAATTAAACAAAATCAGAATACACGCCTACATTTTTAAGCTAAAAATGAATTTTGTTTTCTTACACATTAAAAGTAAGGACAAAAGAATGTTCTTGAGATCGTTTTAGAAAATTTTGAGAGTAAGTTTTAAGGAGTAATATTTTAGTATTAGGAACTGCAAAGTTTAAAGAGAGATCTAACTTTAAAATCGATTTGGGATTTTAATTTTCTAGCGTCTGTAAAAACCAATTTTTATCGTGTGTTTAAATATTTGATGCATTTTGATGCATTAATAAAACATAATTTTCTTTCTCTATGAATCACTTATTACATTCTAGAGACGTATCGAGTACTCGGTAACTAGTCGGTATTCGGCATACTCGGCCAATTTGCCAAGTACTCGGTACTCGGCCAAATTTCGATAAGATACACGGCCAATACCGAGTAGTTGTAAAAAATTGAATATTGTTCAAGACAGATTTTACAAAAGTGCAATCATATACTGCAATCATTTACAACTCAAATTTAAAATTTGAGAATAATGAAGTTTGTTATGTTTCAATGAAGTAAATCTTTATTATAATAAGTTATTTACCCAAAGTCAATAAAACTTATTATTAAAAATGGAACAAAAAAGATAAGTATAGGAGACATGAAATTTTTAGATTATTAAATGGATTTTTTGCTACAAACAAAAATTATTTATGATAAACATAAAAATACCTTTGCTTAAAAAAGAAAAGCATATAAAAAAAACGTTAAAAGCAAAAATGGACATGAACACTGCAGACATGTGTCTAGGCTTAACAGAGAATGCCTTTTTAATTGCACAAAATGTAAGCAAATGGATTTAAAGAGATCTGACAAAAGTTGATATTTTTGCCGGATGTCTTTACATTTATTAGCTCACATATTATGCACTGAAAAAGACGTTCGTTGTAACGCAGAAACACGTGTTTGCAGTGTTCCTGCATGTTTGTGCTTTTAAAATTGTTTTATTTGCTTTAAGAAATTATTTATGTTTGGCAGACTAGAACTATAATAGGTTGAAATAATTTGTTTTAATTCCAACTTGATTAATCATACCTTTTATTCAGTGGCGTAGCTACACTTTCTGCCGCCCGGGGCGGTTCCTCAATTTGCCGCCCTTGTGATGGGAAATAATTAATACATTATATCGGATCTCTCGCGACTTTTTAATTGTGTTGGTGAGTTTTTTTGCGCTGACAAAGAGGCTATATTGTAAACTTGAAAAATCCATATCCTGCATGTATTTTCTTCAGAGTTTGTGTTTATTTTACGTTGTTTTTGCACTTTAATCATAGTACATTAAAGAGTCAAAAGTATTTTAATAGGATTTTGATCAAAAAAAATATTTTTTTCTTCTTATTTTTCTTGCAGAAGGAAAAAAAACAAAAGAAAATCAGAACCCCACCGAAAAATTCCAAAAGTTAAGTCAAAATTGTCAATTTTAAGCAATTTTTAGTAACGCTTATATATAAAAAAGAGGTTGGAGCTCCCTCCAATTTTTTTTTTTTTCAATGTTAGTTAAAAAAATTAAGGTTAGTGTTATGTTTCTTTGGTGACGTTAGTGGGTCGGGACTTTTCCAGGAAATTTTTTGAAATTGAAGTGTTAATTTAAGTTTCAACATACCACTTTAAGCTATTTTTGGAGACATAGGATGAGATGGGGATTTTAAAGTTCGAAGTTGATGTCCTAATTACACATTTTAGACAGAGGAGGTTACAGGAAGGGTCAGGGCTTGACCGCTCTCAGGAATTTGTCGGCATTGAATGTTTAAAATCTCAATATTAGGCTAAAAGGGGGTGGACGTTATCACTTGGAAATGTTTCGAGATTCAAGGCCTAAAACTGCACTTTTGGGCTGTTTGGTAACGTTAATGAATAGGATGGTTCAGTTGCTCGTCCCGAAAATTGATTGATGAACCCTCAATAAATCCTCAATTTATTGAGAGTTTATCAACGCAGTTTTAAGCTTTCTTCGGTGGGTCGAAATTCTTCAGCGACGAAATACATTTTAAAGCTAGCTTTGACAATGTTAGACAGAGAAAAGGAGGGAGGGGGGGACGCGGAGTGAAAATGGAGTCCCTCAAAACGCTGTTTCAGGCTTCGTTTAGCCAAGTTAAAAGAGGAAGGGATGGTAAGTGGCTCTCCTCCATAAATTTTTCAAAATTCAAGTCCTGAAAATGCATTTTAAGCTTTGTGACCGTAGGAAGGAGCGTAAAGATCGGGGAAATTTTTCTAATTTAAAGTATTAGAAACGTAAACTTAGGGTCAGTTGTGTTTCTCAAAGGGGGTTATAACTCCTTTTTGGATCCGTTCTTAGTGTTGACAAACTCAGAAGTATACGAGCAAGACTCATCCCCTTTCCTAGATCCAGTACTGCTCTATTATAAAATTTGGATTATTCTCTTTTTCACTGATAGAGGACGAAAAGATAAAGAGGACCTTTCCATATACGATCAACCATACTGTGATTCATGAGATGAAAAAGTTGTGCATCAAAAATCATTTCTTTTGATGTAAATGTGAAAGGCTTTTCTTAGAGATCACTTTACTGATTAAAAAACTTTCCTTAAAATGAATGACTAAATATGAAAATCATACTTTAAAGGAATTTGTTAATATAAAATAGTAACACAAGTAATTATTATTCGAGTTGTGAATAAGTGTTTTTATAAAATGAACATAAAATTCATTCTGTCTCTGTGAAAATCTGACAATCAATGACCAATCAAAGCGACTGCTGAAACAGATAATGCTATCCTGAAAATGAGAAGTCGCCCACCATTCGAGGCCTCTCTTCTCTCCTTGTTGTCACTTTCCTTTAAAAACAAGTTTTTTTCCCCCCAATAAGGTGGTTTCCAAGGAACTTCCTTAAAATCAAGTGGTAACTTCATCATATAACGAAAGATTATGGAATTTATTGTTTCCTTCGCAGTAGTTAACTTAACAGTAAAAAGAAAAAAAAAGATGGTCCCTTGACTTTACAATACCACCTCCATCATTCTGTAACTTCAGACGATTGAAGAGAAAAAACAAACAATAGTGCTGAAATGTCTTTAAGAAAAATATATGTTCTGTGTAAGAGTACCAAAACCTTGTAATTCGAACACCTTTTTTCTCTTTTTTTTTGCCTCCAGTAATACATCAAAGGCATGATTTCCTTATTGGGAAAACGTGTTAATTTTTTTCGAATCAAAACTGTAAAATTGCCGCCCCCAAAAAGTGCCGCCCGGGGCGGACCGCCCCCTCCGCCCCTCCCTAGCTACGCACTGCTTTTATTTATTTGCTTTTTGACACAAACAAGATCTTTTAAGTAACGCGTAATTAAATTTCAGCTGGAAGTTTGTTTTAAAAACTATTATATGGACATGGAGTTCCATGTTACTATTCCAATGAGTTCAAAATTCATCACGTGTGTGTCGGTGTTTCATTTTAAAACATAATTCGTACTCGGTACTCGGCCGAGTAGTGAGCGGTTGAGTATACGGTACTCGGCCGAAGTGCTACTCGGTACGTCTCTATAACATTCTATTTGCATTAAGTTGGGGTTTGGTTAGAAATATTTTAAACTTGTTTACGAATCTTTCACAATATACTTTATAATCAAAACAGAAATCTGCTAAGTAATATTATTAAAATCACGAATTATTTTACATGAAAAATGTTTTATTATAAGCAAACTTTTTCTAGTATTTTTCATTTTAAAATCGGAAGTTTTATATGAAATTCTCCAAAATTAACTGTTTGCAACATTTAATGAATAGCTTTAAAAGAAGCATTATCAATGCATTGCTTTTGGCAGTTTTCAGTTCAGAAAGAAGCAAGAAAGTTATTGATGTGCTCATATTTACTGGAAATACACGTATTATGCTATTCATTTTAGAGGCAAGTAGTCAAATAGATTATCTAGTTTGTTTCTTCTTTTAAACTTAAAATAGCTGTTTCTTACAAAGTTAGAACAATACTGTAGTAGAATTATACAATTAAGTACTAAAATGTCAGTGACTGAAAAATGCAAATGAAGTGCCTTAAATAATTTAATTGCTCTAGAGTCCTTGAAAATAACTAGGTTAGTCTTTGAAACTCCTAAACAAAGCATGCTTCATTTTATTTCTCAACAAATGTATAAATAATGAATTGTAAAAATGAGTAATATGTCACTCTCTCGTTCCCCATTTTCTAAATCTGTACATCATTTCTTTTAAAGCATTTTTTACTATTTATCAATACATATTTAATTCATTGTTGTATTTGTTGGTGGATTGGAGGGGTGATGAAGAACTAATTGTGCCGAAAGCCAATGTGAGCAAGAAACCGTGCATTATCTTTTCTCCTTTCTCACTCTTTCTGTCTGTCAACTACTGTCATTGATTTGTCAAACCGAAAACAAGTTTTATTATCTTAATTGGCAAAAGAAACTTCAAAGAAAGTTTTGTTCGCCTATATTTTTCCTGAAATTTTTTCGTTTCAATTACTCACAACACTAAGCAGAATTTTATACCTATTTTTCAAAAGTTCCACCGAGAAAAACCCCCAGGTTCCTACAATCCTACAATTGGGGACATTCTAAATTCCACTTAAAGCGGGGTCCGGGGGTTTCCCTAAAATCGGGGATATTCGATACCCCATCACTTACAGGGAAAGCCCTACATCACTTTCTTGATACCATTCTCGTGTTAAGGTTAATCCAAAAAGGGACATCAGGCAACACATTAAAAACGAACAAAAAAAAAAAGTAAAAACATTTCTTTAAACAACTAAATATGGCCTCTTTCGCCACCGACAGAAAAGTTGTATGGAGTACAACAGGGGGATTTTTTTTTTAAAGACATTTAGTCTTTGAAAAACTTATTTTCTTTTCTTTGTTTGTTTTTTTTTTTTTTAATGAAAAAACCCACTAGAAACTTGCGAGAAATACAACCAAATTTTTTTGGGTAGGGCCGGCAAGAATGTTTTTCCACATAAAAATTTTCGGGCCAGTCCGCCCCTGGTGGTAGATTTTCCATACCTCAATCGTCGCATATGGGAGGTCCCCCACAACATAAGGGCCCCAAGAAGGAATTAAAATAGAACATGAAAAAAGTATTTACGTTATACAAGTTAGGCCAAAAAAAATGGGTAGATCCGTCATTGTGGCCCGACGGCATCCAGATCATTAAGTATTGGCTAACGATTAACTACATAACTCAATGGCGTAACTATGTAACGCAAGACACCGCACCACGGGGGGAGGGGGGGAGAGCGGAGTCAGGAGGAGCCCGAAAATTGTTGAGCTTTGTTTTCATTTAATTTTGTAAAAAATTTCCAAAAATCAAACTTAGTATTAAATATTTTTTTGCTGGGGCCCCTAAAACCCAAGAACTTATTGACCCAGGGCCCCGATTATGATATTGGGGCCACTGGTCAAACACTTTTTCGGTGCCCTCTTGTAGTCAAACAATATTTTTTTTCTTCATTTGCTAGAATAGTTTTAGCCAATTGAAGCCCCCAAATAGCAGGGGCTTTGCTACGGCCTAGTAGGTCAGTTCAGTAAACAAGCCCTAAGTAGAGCGAAGAGGGCCCATAGTCCAACTTCCATGTGCGAAAACCAAACTTTGGCTTGGCGATTTCCTAGGCCATCTGCCATGGAGAGAAGTGAAAATCCCTGAAAGAAAAGGAAAAAGTCCTGGCCGTATCGGAGCTCGGAAAAAGGCAGCCGAGAGAAGTTTTTCGGTGGATTGGATCTGGATTGGAGAAGGGGAAGGGGATCGGAGTTGGAAGGGCCCCGAAAATGTTTGATCTTTGTTTTCAATTTTATAACATTTTTCCGTAAATCAAACTTAGTTTCAAATGCTTATATTGGTTCTAGGGACCCCTAGAGCCCCAAAACCTTGACCAAGGGCCCCCAATTAAAATATCGGGGGCCCTAAGCCTAACAATTTTCGGGGCCCTCTTGTAGCTAAACATTAGTTTTTTTCCATTTGCTAAAACAGTTTTAGCCATTTGGGGTTTTCAAGTAGCAGAGGCCGCGGTCTAATCTTCCTATTCAGTAAACAGACCCTGAAGGAGAGAAGGGGGCCCCACTGCCATACTTCCGTACGTGAAAACCAAACCTTGACTCATCGCAAAAAGTATCATATTGCCCTCCCTAGATCACCTGACACGGGGAGAAGAGAAAATCCCTGAAAGAAAAGGAAAATCCTGAAAAGGGGTAAGATCTGGGATGGGGAGAAAGATATCAGCAGTATGCCCCAGTTTCCTACTCGTTACACTTTATTAAGAGAAATCTCACAAATAGCAGAGATTTATGCTCGCGGAAATTTGTCAAGGACCCGATTAACGAGTGATAGGGGCCCAAACTTAGCAAATTTCATCAATTTATTGTAAGTTTCAAAATTTCATGCATGGGGGGGGGGGGAGAGAAGTTGTCAGTAACGCAATTTTTCTTGCATCTCTGATAGTCATAATAAAATATAACCAATTCTAACGTATAAGTTTTTGTTTTAAAACCTTAAACTACTTCTGGGCATTTTTTTTAAAAGAGGAATGTTTTGCTTGAATAAGTTACTGCTAAACCTCTATTGTTCATCAAAAACGTAGTTGAAGATTTATGCACCTGTGACCAAGTAAACTTACTGAATCATACATAAAATATGATGTACATAAAAATTTTCAGCTACATCTACAATTGATTTGCCACAAAACACTTAATAGCCGCGAAAGACTATTAATTGCTTAATTTTTTATTTACCAGCGTATTAAAAATTTTCTTAATTCTGATACAGTGAAAATCTCGCCGAACGCACAACCCTTAAGCACGAACACCCCTTATTCTGACGCAGACACAGCTTTTCTTGTAAAAAGCTCTAAAATATTTTAGCAAACCTCTCTGGTTTCTCATTGAAAAAAAAAAGAAAGAAAAGAAAAAGACAAGGGAATCAGAAAATCCTTTGCTTCCACCACATTTAGCCGCAGGTTGTTCAACACAAAGGATAGAAACCATAGTTAACTTTTCAGCTCCTGGGAACCCGATTTCTGATTCCAAGAAATGCAGCTGTTAGCAGGACTGCAGAATTATAAGGTCCTGGCTGTTATTCGTGGGCATTTCTTGGAATGGCTAGTAATAAGTGAACAAGTCACTTTGCCGAAATTTTTCATCTCCCCAGAGTAAATAAACTGCCTTCCAATCCTGTCGCCTTTACAACTATGGTCCTGCCTTTACAATAGAGGTTGAACAGGCGACTCAGGTGGTTGTAGTCTAAAAAAGCATGGGCGGTTCATCAAAGAGCTTGAACACATGTAGTATTTGCGGAAGGGCGCGTTGTGTCCCTTTAGGTTAGGCACTTGCCGAAATTCGAAACGTTTTTTTTTTTTTTTTTTTTTTGGAAGAACATTTTATGAGAAAATGTTCTCTGGTCCATTTATTATTTACACCCTTTTTCTATAGGAGCTTATGGTTAGACGCCTGCAAGCCATTTCTTTTATTTTTATCATTTTCGCACCACTTTTTCCCAGGATGAAAGGTGGTGTTTTTAAGAAGAAAGGTTTTTCACTCTAACGAATTCCTGGTCCTCTTCAGTTTTTATATATGCAGGGTAACCAAACTTTAAAGTGGAGTTCTTGTATAAAGCTAGTTTTTGAGTTGATATTTTGTACCAGTATTGAAGTGTTTATTTTTTTGATTTAAAAATGAAGCATCAAAGCACAACGATATTGAAATACTTTTCTAAGAAGCAAAAAGTTTCCTATGAGAAAGGTCAGAAAACAATTATGTACTGATTTAAAAAAAAATAATTAAAAAAACAAGCAAGAATTCGTTTTATATATTATTCATTTCTGCTGTTAATTGTTTGTGACAAGTTTGTGTTATATTATTTGTAACAAGATATTAATTTTTTACCGACATTAACTTAATTAGCTATTAGACGTGGGTCGATATAGTTTTGGGGAGGATCATGAAAAGGTCAAATGTGTAACTACTCCCCATATAATGTTTTGTTAAACAGTTTTTGTGAGGTTCCTTTAAAATGTTTTAAAAGAAGCCTTGAAGCCGATTAATCTACTTTAAAGTACATCATTCTTATGTTCTAATTTACGTTAAATGTGGTGGTAAAATATATTTTTTAGCATTTTAAGCCACTTAAATCTTAAATAATTTCACCAAAACGGTATAATAATGCTCTGTATTACTTTGAAAGATCGTAATTAAAACAAGAGGGTGATAAAACAGAAAAATCAAATTTTTCCATCAAAGAAGTATTAATGAAGGAATTGTGACATTTTGTGCCTTTGAATTCGAAATTTGTGAGCTTTATGTATTTTTTTGCACTGACCTCTGACAGAAATATTGACCTCATAACAAAATCTAAGGGACTTTATTGAAATATATGTTTTATGTGTGTGTTTTTCATTTTTTTAGTTTTTACTTATGTTCTGAAGAAGTAACTTAAAATTTTATAATGTAGTTAAGTTATTTTCATCTCTTCGGGAGGGAAACGGTCCTCCCCCCCTCAAATCCGCTACAGTTAACAATAATGGTTGCTTCAGAAATATTTTACTGAGTAATGCTGAGTAATGCTTGTAGTGATTTGTTTATGGTTATGGGCGGACATAACTTATGTCGTACTTTTCAACATTTTCGAACCTCTCCCACCCTTTGTCGCAAAGTTTCACACTTCACCATAACCCCTTCCTTTTGACACAAAGTTTCACACTTCCCCATACCCCCTCTTTCCTTTGCCACACGTTACATTGTTTATCATAAACGTTCTTATAAAAAAAAAAGGGCTGATGTCATCAGGGGTGATTGTGTTTCGGTATTTTACCGAATTTCCGGTATTTTCGGACGTATTTCCGGTATTTTTATGTCCGAAAATAACGGAATTATGTTTTTTTGGTTGTGCTTTCATCTCCCAACCTCCGCAATTTCTTTTAATTTTATAATATTCATTAAATATACCTGTAAGAGCCTTAATATGGACACCTATTCCTTAAGATGTACAAATGTCAAGATAATTTGTATAACACCAGCTCAAAAGTAACTTTGTAACCCATTAAAAATTTAATCAAATGTACACACAATATTTTGACTCAGAACTATTTAATACTATGGCAAAGGTGTACTTAAGTAATAGGGGCCAAAGATTCCACCCCCCCCCCCTTCTCGCTTTGAAACTTTCAGGTATTTTTTGATGAACTCACAATCACCCCTGGATGTCATCACATTCTCCCTATTGTTTGTCCCTCCTGTCATTTATTTCCTCTTCCTTCTCACGAACGGTAACAATTTAATGAACCCCACCTTAAAGAGGGATTTAATTCGTAGTCAGCTCCTTGCAAATTGACATTTCCCTACTCTTTTTTTACAAATGCAAAATAAAAATATTTATCGCCCTGGCATTGGTGCCCATAATTTGACACCAATGGCTATAGTTCGCCAATTTCACAATTATGGAAGTCTTCCTGAGTGAAACGATACCACACAACTCTTTTAATACATAAAACTTCTGCACAAACAATATTCTTTATGAAAGTAGGCATGCCCTCTGCAGTTAAAAATATAAAATTTCCAACTGTCAAATGAACGAACTCTACTCGAGGCTACTTATAATTGTCCATGCGAAAGCAAAATGTTTTATTAAAAGATAAAAATCGCTCTAAAACATAATCAAAATGAAAACATTTTAAATGCCCGTAGTTCCCGAAAAGCCTCAATAATAAAACCAAATGCAAAAATTTCATTTATTTACGATCAAGCGAGAAATGGCAACACCATAATATCAAAGACAATATTTTCCAGCAATTTCTTCACGCTAACTATGTCGCGTGAAAAAGTAAATAAAAATGAATTTTTATTTGCTTTCGATGAATTTTCGCTAACTTTTAATTGCTTCTAGCTCAAATTCTAGCGGGATCCCATTTTGTGTTTTAAAGCATTTTTCTCGATCTTTCCAACGATACCAAGCTCGAAGCATTAAAATGCATATTTCGTGTAGAAAAAGCGGTTTAAAAAATAAATTAAAACTTAATGTTTCACGCTTCCAATGAATTTCAACAATGGAAAAGAGATAAAATTAAAATTTTTGAGTTTCGCTTACTAAAAAACGCTTATAACTTTTTTTTCTAGTGGATTTAGGTTATTGGACCTTGGGCGCCCTGACAATTTTTTCGTTAGGCGTATTTTTTAAAGACCTTTCCAGCCATATCAAATTCGAAAAAAATGGACCATCCGATCGCGTAGAAAGAGCCATTTAGAACGAAAATTCGTTTTTTATTAATATTTCCGTTAATTAACGTTCGATTTCAAAAAAAAATATTGATAACACTAAAACTCGGCAATAGCTACGAACAAAAAAAGAATGAAGGAAATCGGTTCACAAACAGAGGAGGAATCGGTACTGAAAAAAAAACGGCTTGCCTATTAATATATAAAGATAACATTGGAATCAAAAATGTGGATTTTCTTTTCATCTTGTCTTGTTTTCGATCCGATTTCTTTTCTGTTAAGCATTTTATCACGCACGTCACTGCAAAATGCTGTAAATTAACAAATTTAGTGATATTTTGAACCAATGTACAACTGCTATGATTAAAAAAAAACGAATTTCGAATGGTGTTTGTTTTTATTTTAAAAAAATGAGGAAGCGCTGTGATCACTTGGATTGCGCAATCGAGTCTTGAAGCAGGCCCCGGTAGAAAGAGATCCCCCCCCCCTTCTCGATCCTCCTCCCATATAGAAATGAGCTTGAGGCTTAATTATTTCCTTTCTGCATTTTCACAGAGCCGGGAGTGAGGACAGGAGACAGCAATTTGCACGTAAATGCAGTGCCATCCGCATTGGCGATTTACTGCCTTTGCAATTACTCAAGCATGCTTTTCGCCAAAATTGCCTCGCCAAGCTATACCTATATGTTGGCTTCCCTGTAAAGAATAAGTTCCGACAGGCTTCTTAGGCATTTAGCATAGGATTCTACGGGAGTGATCGATCTATATGAGTTCTAATATCGCTGGTATTACGTTCTAAAAATTTGAACTAGAACTTAAATCTCGACAAATTTCAAATCGTTACAAGACATTAATATTACTGTCTAACTGTCATTTTTACCTACAAAAATAGAAATTTGACGTCAATATAAAAAAATAAAATGTAGCTGACGTGTGCCTTTTCAGACAAGTTACACTTATCCAATTTTATTCTATGGCATGGTACTAAATAACCTTGGAAACAGCAAGCAGACACATTTTGTAAAGTTTTTTACGAATTTTTTGGTGGTCTTTTTCGAATGAAGGTATCAAGTGATAGGTTATTTTGTATGTTTTCAGGGAAGCACATATCGCAGAAAAAGTTTGCTTAGTATTAAAAAACTTTACAAAATGCGTCTGCTTGCTCTTTCTAAGGTTATTTAGTACCATGCCATAGAATAAAATTGGATAAGTGTAACTTGTCTGAAAAGGCGCACGTCAGCTACATTTTATTTTCTTATATTGACGGCAAATTTCTATTTTTGTAAGTAAAAATGACAGTTAGACAGTAATATTAATGTCTTGTAACGGTTTGAAATTTGTCGAGATTTAAGTTCTAGTTCAAATTTTTAAAACGTAATACTTTGCCACAAATGTTATACATGATATCGCACACTGGTGCAGGTAAAGAGAGCATGTATTTAAGTTTGTTGCTTTAGACAGAGTATTCTTTTGAGAACATCAAAATTTTAATTTATAGAGACACAGTCGTTGTGAGAGGTGGGAGTGGGTCCACTGACTACATTACAGTCATTATTTTGAGTTATGTAAAACATTAAAAATGGGAATGGGTGCACGTGAACTTATTGAACACACGATTTAAAAACCATCAATTAAACTGCGTTATAGAGAAAGAAGTAAGCGTGCGCATTTTGGTTACTATCCGTGTTAGATTTTGTTTTTTAAATATTTGCAGCCCGTGAAATTTTTTGAAAAATAAATGTCTTGTTAGTACTTAACTCTGGATAACAGACAAATCTTTTGTTTGCATTTTACAGAATCTTGTTGCATATTTTGTTCTCCTTATCCACAGCTTAAAAGCAAACGAAATGTATTTCACGTTTCGAAACGTAATTTAAAAATTTAAAACTTAAATGATTCAAATTTTTCTAATCCATAAATTTAATTCAACACTTTCTCCCAAATATTGTTCTTAGTCTCCCTCCCAGCAGCAAGAAGAATTTCATTTGTGAGTAAAACCAACCTTAAGCAAGTAACATAAAGCTATCTATATCGAAAATAGTTATATCTCAAATACGTTTACAGCACTTAATCGTCCATTATGGTTACACATGAGATACGAAGTATTTCACCTTATCCCTATACTGTTAAAGAGAGTTTAAGCTCTTACAGTGATAATTTTCCATTCATATTACCAATTTTTTGCAGTTTAAAACAATTTAAATTTAAATTAATATTTATTTACATTTTTTTCAAACTTAAAACTCCAACCTTCCCAAACTGTACACTGTTAAAACTACAGGTTGCATTCGGCACCTTTCAGGGGTGAAACGCTTGTTCACCAGCGGCACCCAATACGGAGCCGAAATTTCACCTCTAACTAGGGTGAAAAACAGGCACCTTTCAAAAAGTAGGCAGCCGGGGTGAAAAGAATGAACCTTCAGAGAGAGAAATGGCACCCTTACTGTAGATCCTCCCCCCCTCCCCCGTATTGTGTGCGTTTTTGAATACAGTTGTGTATTTTTCTTTTTTTAATAGTTTTGTTTTGATTCATGATAGTCTACGTTTTGCACACTTTTCACATTGCATGAATTCAGTACTGGAAATGGTTAAAACTTGTAATTACAGCATTTGACCATATTTCAGAGTTTTCAACATAGTTAAGAAGTGCTCATTGCTTTAATTCATCTGATCGTTCTCTACATCAGTGTTTCTCAACCTCTTTTGACCCACGGGTCGGTAAAAACAAATGAAAAACATTGCGGACCTGTGAAATTTTTATCCTTTTCTTAAAAATAAATAAAATAAATAATAATAATTATAATAACTCTCGGGGCGGTAAAAAACTTGTAAAAAAATTCTGCGTACTGATGAGTTTTTTTTTTTTTTACAAAGTAATATTAAAGATGAATAAAACAATAAATATCTACAGACTTTATTTCGTATCAAAGAGTTGTCACAAATATATTTAAAGTTAAAGACGAGTAATTATTTCAATAATCATAGTTAAGTTAATGATCATTTGTGAGAAATAACCGCACCGAAAGTAAAGTGTAGATGTACTTATGAATTATTTACATGAACAGCCAAAAATATTCTGGGATATTCAAGTTACGATAAAACAAAATCGTTTCTCAAACGTTCAACATTTCAATCAAAATAACAATAAAATAAAATGCGCATAAAATTTTTCGACAGTTAAAAATTTAAAAAAACTCCTAACACTATCGAATAACCGCTAACAGGAAATAATTCAAACACTTGAACGAAAAAGCAAAAGAAAAAGATAGACGGAGAGAGATTTCTTTTTTATTTTTTGCACTCGCTACACGAAGCACAAGAATCATTTTTATTTAGGTTCTCACTTGTTGATTATTGAAAATATCATTGCGGTTACTATTTCGGTGATTAAATGTTGCTTATCGAGTACTCAAGAAAATAATGATAGATACATTTAGTAGCGTTTTGTGTGAATGATGGAATTTTCACGATAGTAACGGTAACCTGAAAATAAACAACTAACGGTACTACGGTATCGTAACGGACTAATGGTAACTGAAAAGCATTAAACGTACTTTTAACTATGTTTGAAAGCCCTAAAAGCTACAAAGTGATCAAAAGCTGTACTTACTTGTTATTTTAAAGAATTATCCTACAAAAGTTGAGATTTAATCCAATAGTGTACTTCATTCAATGTGAAAGACGTAGAAGCCACGCGTAGTGCAATCTATCATTCGTCCGCCATATTGAAGTGGTTGAATTGGTATGCCGGAAGCGCATGCGCCAGCAAGCCATTTAGCGATTGCTTGCTGTTTTGGCACCCCTGTCTACGACTGTCTGCTACTTTCGCACCTCTGCTTTACTTCCTGGCCAGTATGGCACCCTTGGTCACCATGCTTTCACCTTAGGGGGAATATATTCACTCGTTTGGAACCTCTGGTTATAACAGTGTATGAATTCCACCGAATTATATTTCCGTGTGGTTTTGCGGGTAAAAAAGGTGCACAACCTTTAATTTTAGCACGCATTGGTAATCTTAGTAGGGTAGTTTATGTGCATGTAATAAACGTTATAACCATCCCCTCCCTCCCCATTGTAAAACAAATTCAGATACGCTACAAATTCCTACGCACAAATATAATTATTTTGCAATTTATTTGCGAAATTTGTATTTTTTACTCTTTTTCTTTGTTAGTATTCAGCAATTAAACTTAGTTGAACCGAATTAAGTAAAGATCCGATGTAAATCAGAATAGTATAAAGAACATATGCATATTGGTTTTGAGGAACATCCAACGTTAAATTGTTTAAGAGTTGAAGCTTGTATATGAATAATGAATGTATTATTGATACCGGGCCGATTTTGGTATTTTCTGGGCTGGTCATGTGGGAAATACTAATCTATAACTTCGTTCTACCATTACTGTAACGGAAATACCAAAAGAAAGCATGCAAAGTAAGTAGAACTGTCGGAGACCGCAATGCATTCCTGCTCTGCAAGAAAAAAAAACGCTTAACAGCAGCACTTCGATTTCGTTCGGTTTTCTTGCCAAACATGCTTTACGCTTATCGCAAATCGACATTTACAGCCAGCTTTGAGAATACCTTTAGTTTTGATTTCATTTAAAATATTTCTTGGTGGTTATAAGTTGCAAACCATTGAATCAAAGTTCCTGAATTTAACGATAGTAGTTAATCTTTGAAGAAACTTCATCTAGGGCAGTTTTTTACGGGCTTTTCATTTAGACTTAATTCATAACTATACACAAATTTGTTCGTGTAGAAAAGAGCAATTTTATGACTCAAAATATGAATTTAGACCACCTTGGGTCTTTTTAAAATTCCCAAAAACCCGCCTATATAAATTCTAATTAACAATTTACCTTTTTGACAAATTTGGAAGAAATCCGACGAAAACTGGATTTATAGAAAGAACATACACACACACAAACATACATCCATTTTTATATATATAGATACATGTAGGGAAAGCCTTGACCACATCCCTCCCCTTTAAAAGATAAATTCCGAATGCGCTTTCATGCATTACTATGATTATTTTGCAATTTATTTGCTTTATTAGTACTTTTACTTCAGTTTTTTGACAGCCTGGAGCGGCTTCTATTAAACCGAATTAGGTTATCGGTTATAGTTGAACCGAATTACTTAAAGATTCGACGTAAATCAAGGAATAGTATAAAGAAAATTTATACATTGCAAATTGGTTTCATAAGGATCATAGAACATTAAATTAAATTTCTGTTGTAAGAATGAAATAGATGAGGTTTTAATAAAAGTATTCTTATAATGCTGAAACAGTCGAAGATTGTACGTCAATATTGAATGCAATATTATTACCTTATTCATGTTTGTACTTTCTCTGCTATTAATGGTAAAAACACTGATCAAAAATTACACGCAACCCTTACTGTTGTAGATTTTATAAGTAAACAATATTTAAAAATTATAATTTAACGGTAGCATTCAAATTAAGTAGAACCATGAGTAGCATCAATGGACCCCTTGGGCTTCGTAGGTTGTAGTTCAAGAAACGATGTACAGCATCATTTCTTATATCTACGGCTTTCTCTTCAAACATACTTTAACGCTCATCGCTAAGCGGCATTAACGGGCATCGTTCAGGATACGTTTTGTGTTGATTGTATTTGAAATAGCTCCTGGTGGTTATATACTGATAACCGTTTTCATTTGGTTTGAACCAAGGTTCACAAACTTAACGATTAAAGTTAATCTTTGAAGAAACTTCATCTAGGGCAGATTTTTACGAACTTTTCATTTAGACTAAATTCATAACTATACAAAAATTCGTTCGTGCAAAAACGAACAATTTTATGACTTAAAATATGAAATTAGACCTCTTTGGGACCTCTTTAAAATTCCAAAAACCCGCCTATATGAATTCCTGAGCAACAATTTACCTTTGTGCCAAATTTGGAAGAAATCTGACGAAAACTGTGGACTTGTATGAGGAACATACACACATACCCACACACCCACAAACATACATCCATTTATATATATATAGATTTTGAGATCTACAACTTTGGTCTGAGGTACTTTTCGATAAAGCTTACCGTTTTTGAGAAAAATCCAAAAAAACTAAAATTTTGACCTTTTACCCCGAATAACTTTTTTAGCGCACATGGGATCGACGGGGACTTTTGGCACTTTATTTGTAATGCTAAACCCAAGGTCTCTACAAAAATTTGGCTTTGTCGGAATTTTTGTTATTTGATCACTATTTTTATGTCTAAATTGACCGGGCTACCATGGCTGCGGAGTCGGAGTCAATCTTATTTTGAGATAAAAGTCAGATTCGGGAGTCGAAGGTATTTAATTCAAAGACTCGGAGTTGGAATCGGTCATTTCCCTTTGAGTCCGCAACTCTACCAATGTTTGCAGAGACGGAGTTGGACTTACTTCGGGATAACGGAGTCGGAGTCAGTCATTTTCCCTTCGTGTATAAGTTTTTGCCTAAGTTAAGAAGTCAGAGTCGAAGTCAAGGAGTCGGAGTTCGACTAATTTTCGGGCACAGGAGTCGGAGTCGGGAGTTTGCCGTCAAGAGTTATTTCCAACAAAATTTGTTTGAAGTAAATCCGCCTTCAAGTGCGAAATCTACATTGACTTTCAGTTTCCTTTTAGGCGCGAATGTTAGGGGATTTGAACTGTTCAAAATTGAACGAAAAATTGTTCAAATCAAAAAGTGAAATGTAGGAATAAGGTGACCTCACCAAGCTCTTTCGAACAAAAAAAAAATTGTTCGAATCGGACTATTCATTTAAAAATTATTGGTGGGGGGGGGGGGGGAACAGACACAGAGACCGACAGAGATTTTTACCCATCTCAATATCCTGCACTCCAATTTTTAATTTTTCGATATTTATTTATTTATTTTTTTTTATTTTTATTATTGTTATTTTATTTATTTATTTTTTTTAACTTTTTTTTTTTTTTTTTTTTTGCGATATTTTCAAGATACATTAAGCCTTATTTCACGTTTTTTTCTTATTTCTCTGAAAAGTGGCATTATTAGTACAGCATGCAAGAAGTCCACAGATGTCATACCTAGAAACTAAAAATGTTTGTTAAATAAATTCTCGTGTTTCTGATCACTTAAGCACTTAAGCTGAAACAACATTACAAACGGTTAAACATAGTTTGCTGGGTGAGTTGGCTCTACCATTAGCTTGATTACTGACAATACGTATTCGGATTTAATGTGAAGTTGTCTCATATGTTTTCTTGGTTCAAATCTAACATTAATAATACCTTATTTATCTGTATCTCCATTTTCCAGCACCGTAAAGTTTACCTGCATTTTTAGGAGTGCAATCTGATGAACTAGAAGTTTATTCTGTTCGTTTTTCAGTTGGAGAAAAAGGTTCTTCTGATACAGTGCGAGAAATCCGAGGCTTCGGAATCAAGTTCTATACTGAAGAAGGCAACTGGGACCTGGTAGGGCTCAACTTCCCCGTCTTCTTTGCCCGAGACCCAATGGTTATCGTCAATGTCGGTAAGGTCTTGGGAACCAATCCGGTATCTGGAACGAGGGTGAGCAATTTCTGTCTACACGAGCACTTAGTAATGTCACAAATTTTGAAGCTGAATCTGAGGCAATTAAATAGGCTGCACGTCTCTCAAAATGGCAGCCTTCCTTGTTGACTTACAGTCATCAATTCTCTCCCTTCGCTCTTTTCAAGACAGTAAGCTAGAGTGAGTTGAAAACACTAGATCAGCGGTTCCCAAACTTTTTAGGCCACGGTACCCTTAGTAATTTTTCTTTTACTTAAAGGAACCTCATTTTTGTTGATGACTAAAAGAAGAAATGGTAAACGATCTAGGAGTCAAATGATACAGATAATGATACAGATAAAAAATGATCATGTTGTTTATATTGATTTTAAAAAAGCCTTTGATGACATACCGCATGTTGCTCTTCTCAGCAAATTAGCTGATATAGGAATAGGAGGAAAAACTTTACTTTGGGTTAGAAATTGGGTGACTGGAAGGAAACAAAGAGTTGTTGTAAGGGGAAATCATTCTGAATGGAGTGATGTTTTAAGCGGAGTTCCTCAGGGTTCAGTTTTAGGGCCTCTCTTGTTTATTTTTTTTATGAATGACATCAATGAGAATATTTCTGGAAGCATGAATTGTTTTGCTGATGATGTAAAAGTTATGGGGATTGTAGAAAATGAAGAACAGGTAAAACAGCTTCAAGAGGATTTATATTATATTACTAAGTGGGTGGATAAATAGGGTATGGCAGTTAAGGTAGGGAAGTGTCAAATGCTACACTTAGGTCATGGAAATAAGCGTACGAGTTACCGTTTACAGGGTTCAATCAATAGTCAGGCAGAAAATGTTATTGATCTGGGTATCTTAATAAATCAGGACTTCAAGTTTAGTCAACAGTGCAGCATTGCAAGTAACAAAGACAACAGAATGCTTGAGTTTATCAATAGATCTATTTCAAACAAATCTAAGAAGGTTCTTCTGCCTTTATATAGGAGTTTAGTAAGACCCCATCTGGGGTATGCTGCGCAGTTTTGGTCGTCTTATCTGAGGAAAGATATTTGTGTATTGGAAAGGGTTCAAAGAAGAGTAATTAGACTAGTAATGGGACTTTTAAATTTAGATTATGATACCAGACTTAATAGGCTTAATATGTATAGCCTGGAGCAAAGGAGGATCACAGGCGACATGATTCAGTTGTTTAAATTTATCAAAATAAATGATGTTAATGGATTAAATTTTTTCACCGAAAGCAGGACGAGGGGTCATTGTTTTAAGCTATTCAAATCTCAAGCTAACCTGGAAATAAGGGAAAATTACTACTTTAGTAGGGTTGTGTGTGTGGGCACTTGGAACAGCTTACCTGAAGAGTTGGTAATGAGCATGGGGGGGGGATAGCTTTAAAAGGGTCGTTGATCTTCATTGGGGACTAATAAATTGACTAGGACCAGCCTAGCTGGGCCAAGAGCCTGTTGCTGGTCGTCACATTTGTATTTATATTTGTATCATTCGATTAATTTCTTCTGCATAGAAGATACTATTGATTATGTTAGAAATTTCGTATTTTGACAGATTAAAACGTTTTAAGGTACGCTGAACCTAACATAACTATTTTCGAGTTAGTTCAGTTCACTAAAAACGTCGACAAAATATTTATCGGCCGGATGAAGAACATTGACAACAGCTGAAAATATTGATACCCTTTCGCTCTTGTGAAAAAACCCTCATTTCATCTGGAAGTTCACAGAACCTTTTAAAAACTTGTGTTTTTAATAGTCAGCAGATTTCACATGGAAAAGTAGTGAGTTGTGCTGCGTACCCATGTCTTCATAAATCTTGCTAAAGAGTCTTGGCTGGAGAAAACGAGATTTGGAAAAAAGAACGACTTCTGGTGTTTCATCAAGAACTTTCCTCAAGTCAAATGGTATTTAGTTGATCATGCTGGCATGACACTGTACAACGATGCAAAATATTGTGATGGCTATGGCTATTACTTCTAGAGTGACATTTTAGATTTTTGATATTGATTTTTTCACTTTTCTCGACACTCCATTGGAAAATAAATTTATGAAACGGTTGACTCACGGCGGAACCCTTTATATACTTCGGCGGAACCCAAGGGTTCCGCGGAACACACTTTGGGAAACGCTGCACTAGGTCAACAATTGAGCAACTTATCTCTGATGGTTGAGGAAATCAACTTCCAGTAGATCCTCAGCCATTTTGATGTACCTGGTAATGAGAGAACTGATCAATTGGACGAAATTCTGTGTCTCGTCCTTCGGGGGCTTTTTTTTTTTGCATTTGAGGGGGCGCGCCATTGTTCTTAAGGGGTGAAAAGGCACCCCATCTCTGCTTTATGGCCAAGTTTTTTGCAGCATTGTCATGGTATCAAATACTTTTATAAAGAATTCCCAGACTTTGGATGCTGTGATGAAGGTATAGAGACTTCTCCAAAACCATGTCCCCATAGATCTTCCTTCGCAGGTTGTTTTGCCATTGCATTGGCATTATTGACGTACTTGGTTGCACCAGTGTTCTTCAAGAGAGACTAAACTCATTACATTTAACCGCCTGTACCTATTTTGACAAAACTTTTTCTATTTGACGATGATTTGGCAACTATTTTTCTAAGACTGCTTCGTGTTAGGCTTCAGGAAGGGAAATGGTGTATCCAGAGCTGCCAACTGCTACGAAAAAATCGTAGTTACAGCCTTGAACTACGACGCTACGAAAACACGTCCAAAAATTACGATTTTCTTCTTTTTTATAACTATAAAAAATTTCCGCCAATATAGATATTGTCCTCATTAGTAATCATTTAGTTAATAATGCTTTTGAGCTCACTAAAGTATCAAATTTTTGCTTAAAAATAAACAAAAAGAGTTTGTTATTGTACTAAATGATATAATAATTAAAAATTAAATATTTTTTCAAAATTAACTGGAATTTGTCCAAACGTAAATTTACCGTGAAACAACGAAAATAGGCATTCTAATGATTACCCCACCCCTTCCCTCCTTTTTAACAGAAAGTAAGATTATTCTGTAATCCAGTATATACTAGTGATGTTCCGGGTATCCGTATCCGTGGATATCCGAGGGAAAATAAAGATCCGTATCCGTAATCGTATCCGTTACTTTTTTGACGGATCTTAAACGGATCCTTTCTATTCTAAAAATTTTTAAATGTTTGAATAAAAGACTCTTAAATTCCGTTTAAATTAGGTTTTATTCCCTATTTAAATTACAATTTATCATTTCCGAAGTCAGTCAACGCAAGTCCCAACGCAAAAAGGATGAGGTAATAAGTTTTAAAAGTATGTACCTGTGTGCCTATTTCTGGCATCGTAGCTTATAAACGGATGAACCGATTTTGATTTTTTTTTTTTTTTTTTCGTTCAAAAGGCGACTTGATCAAAAGCGTTCTTAGTTCGGCCTCGTTTTTGTAGAACTTTAATTACCGGGGATTTTAATTAAAATCGACTTAATGCTTTTCACAGTTATGGTGGTAAAACTTATCCGTACGTTAAAAACATTGGTCCTAATTGAAAGAATTAAGTTTTCTGCGTTTGATATTTGTTTGGAACTTCCAAGTTATGTACAGTAGGAGCTATAATCTCATGAAGTAAATTTTAAATGCAATTCTAAGCCTTTATATGCGTGATTGGTAGCGATTTCATAGCCCGAAAATGAGGAGAAAAAGCTCAATGATTTAAAATTTCTATCTGCTGTTCGTTCATATTTGTTAACAATATGTGTTCTGACCCGCAAAATTCATCTTTAATATGAGGTCGGCCCTCTGGGACTTTTTTTTTTTTTAATTTTTAATTTAATATTAGTTTTTGTTGTTGATGTGGGGTTTGTGCTATTCTTCATTTTGTTTTTTCTCAGCATCCTTCAAAAAAAAAAAAAAAAAGGATACTAAATTCCTTATCTACTGTTTGCAAAGGTGTTCCCGGCTGTGTTATTTCGTCGATCGGAGTAAGTTGGGTGGAATGGGTCACCGCTGCATTTATGCTAAAACAAAATGCGAAAAGTTATTTCTAGCCTGTCAATTATCAACTTTACACTCTTGTTCGTGTATCCTAGATCTACCGAGCAGGCTAGAAATAATTTTTCACATTCTATTTAAGCATTAATGCAGCAGTGACCCATTCCTTCCAACTCTCCCTCAATTTTAACGGGAATTTCTTTAAAAAGTAAATCATAGTCTTGGCTATATTTTCGTCGTAGATGACATCTTTTGAAGAAACAGTGCCATTATTCTGACAGGAATACCTTCCGTAACAAATTTTACACATGGATAGTTGAATTGGGTAAAAAAAAAATTGAGATCCGTATCCGTATCCGTATCCACGGATCTACGTTTTTAACGATCCGGCACATCACTAGTATATTCTCGTAATTTTAGCCGATCTTCTTTATTTGCCACTCCCTCAAAAAAAACACACACACACATACACACACAAACACCAAACATTTTCAGCTCTGCTTGTCAGAACGTTTTTAGAATTTTAGTTCCCCCCTCCCCCATGCGCTGGTTTTCCTTTCTAAAAAAAAACAAAAGTAAAGTAAACAATATCACACATAAAATTAAAAAAAAAAAAATCATGCAAAAAATCAATTAGCCATTTCCAGGCATTCATTCCTTCCACTTTGTCTTCGCCGATTTTGATGCTAGGGCGCCTTTTCTTTTTGTTCATATGTGTTACAAAAGGAACTTATTTGGAAATATATTTGAAACGAACAAATTAGGAAGGTACACTAAAAATGAACAAACTCTAACTTGATGCCATGTGGAAAACAAGTTGTTTAAAAAATGTAGCAAAACTTTGAAGTAAATTAATACAAAAAACAACTCTCAAAAAACTTCGATGATTCCCCCCCCCCCCTTCACCTAAATTTATCAGTTCGGTTTTGAAAATAGAGGAGGGGGGGGAGTACTTTCTTGATTTTACTAACCTAATTTATTTATTAAGTCTGTTACATTTGTTAAGAAACGTGTCGTTCCCCCCATCCCCCACCCCGCGCAAAACTCAGCTACGAATTAAGATTTTCAAAAGTTGGCAGCTCTGGGTGGTATATCCCACTAATTTCCGAAGTAATGGAAACAAATAAATATTTTGTGTGCAACAGTGTGAGTTCTCTGAAGAGTTTATGAGGATTGAGATATATTGATCAACTTAAATTTTATTTTTAGTCATTTTGGGCTCTTTCGAGATACGTTTTGGTTCATAAGGTTGACTCAAGATTGACAAATATTGGCGATAACACTTCGATGTCGCAATCTTGATACGCACAGCGCCTCCCTAGACAGTTCGACCGATTTTCATGAAATTTGGCACAAAGTTAGTTTGAAGCATGGGGGGTGTACACCTCGAAGCAATTTTTCGAAAATTCGATGTGGTTCTTTTTCTATTACAATTTTAAGAACAAAGTTATCATAAGATGGACGAGTAAATTACGAAATTATCATAACGTGGAACCGTAACATGGGCCCAAGCCAATTGGCGAGATACGAAATTAACATAACGAGGAACTGTAACATGGGCACAAGCCAATTGTCGAGATACGAAATTATCATAACGTGGAACCGTAACATGGGTACAAGCCAATTGGCGAGAAAATTCACCATACATTATTTGTAAATATACTGGCCAACCAAAAGACCTTTCAATTTTTCTATTACGGGCAAAGCCGTGCGGGTACCACTAGTAAACTATAAAGTAATAAAATAAATACTGCAGACCGTAAACATAGAATAGATCGCACAATGTCACATGCTAGTTAACAGTGAGCTACTTTTCTCTGCCATCTTCAATGTTTCAGCAGATTTCTTTTCTCTTTAAAAATGAATTGAAGTATAGCAAGCAATGGCGTACCTAGCAAGGGTGACACCCGGGGCGATAATGTGTGGTGCCCCCCCCCCCACCTATAAACGCAAAAAAAAAAAAAGATTTAAATACTCTATGAAAACATAAATATTTCAGAAACAACTACATTTGTGTTAGCGAGATAATGTACTTAAGAGAAATAAAAATCAAAACGCTATTCATATAACTTGCCCTAGACGCATCTGTGCAGAACCGTTGCGAGGTCTAAAAAGTAAGGGGGAGTAGGGTAGACCGACCAGTGAGTGAACACCACCCAGTGAATGAACAGCGCGTCATTTTTTAAAAAAAAAAATAAGCTTCCAAAATTTTTTTTCTAAATAAATTCACTACAAAAGCGTTCTTTATTGATATTCTAAGCTATCTGATACCTGATTGGTTACTTTGGATACGTATTTTTTTCCTGGAAAAAATTGAAATTTTTACTGCCGTGAATCGTTTTTTCTCTTTTTTAAAATAATAAGGCTGGTTTCGTGCTAGCAATTGTTTTGATACATATTATTTTTATCGATAAATTTTATTTTTTATCTCTACGAAAGAAAAATTAAGTATTCATATTTAGGCTATGGATTTGAATTGTTTCAGTCAATGCAGAATGCGTAGATTTTCAGGTAGAGGGGTGTTCAGTCACTGGGTACGAAAAATTGCGAAAACCCAGTGAATGAACAATGGCAAAATTTCTTTATATATTTTCATTTTCGTACTTTTTTGTAATGCAGATAGTTTTATATGCTTATTTATTTATGTATTTCATTATATATTTTATAATTTCTTTATTTTTGTCTTTGCAAACAATGCACTTTTTACTGAGTTTTATCTTTTATCTATCTATATCTCTATCTGTATATTAACCTACCTACCTACATCTATCTTTCCATATCTTTATCTCTCTTGATAGATAGACAGGTAGATAGCGAGATAGAGAAATAGAAATATAAAAAAATAAGAGATAAATAGATATATAGGTAAATAAATATAGAGATAGAATAGATAGATCGATAGATTTATTGATAGATAAATAGATAGGTAGTGGTTAATAGATAGATAAGTAGATAGAGAGACTAATATAGAGATAGATAGATAGGTAGAGAGACTGATATAGAGATGGATACTAGATATATAGACAGGTAGATAGACCGATAGATATAGATAGGTAGATATATTGATAAGGAGATAGTTAGATAGATAGATAGATAGACAGGTAAAAAAGCAAGTAGATAGATAGATAAATAGATTGATTAGGATAATAGATTGGTAGATATTTAGATGTACAGACAGGTAAATAGGTAGATAGTTAGGTAGATAGACATATAGATAGATAGATAAGTAGATAGATAGATTAAGTAGATAGATAGATAGATAGGAAGATAAATTTATAGATAGATAGATAAATAGATTGATTAGGATAATAGATTGGTAGATATTTAGATGTACAGACAGGTAGATAGTTAGGTAGATAGACATATAGATAGATAGATAGGAAGATAAATTTATAGATAGATAGATAAGTAGATAAATAGATAAGTAGATAGATAGATTGATAGATAAGAATATAGAAAGATAAGTACATAAATGTATAGGTAAGTACATAGATAGATAAGTACATTGATAAATAAGTAAATAGACATATAGATAGACCGATAGATGTGTAGATAGAAAAATAGATAGAAAGATATATTGATAGATGGATAGAGCTATAAAAAGATAGATATAGATAGACAGAAAGATCTCAAAGAAACTAAGATTCTTTTTGAATCAAAATTGATCATGTTCATTCACTGGACCAATTTGTGTTCATTTACTGGTTGGAGGTGTTCATTCACTGGGCTGTTGTGTCATTTTTTCTTTAAACACCTTAAAAAGTCGGAAGCGGTTCCATTTAAGTTCCCGCGATTTTTTGGAGATATTTACATAGCTCAATTAAAATGTTTTAACTATTACTATCTGTATATTATAGAATTTAAAATTACTAGGATTTTTAAAAAATGAAATTGTGCTTAACTGTTCATTCATTGGTCGGTCTACCCTATGAACTTGATGGCCTCTTAATTATTACAAACGTATCTCAAATGCAGGGGAAAATAATAATTTTCAGTTTTTTGGTTTAAGAGGAAATCATTACTAAGTCTAAGTTCTGACAACATGAACCTTATCCAGAGTATAATATTCACTCCATGGTGTGGGATGGGGGTAAGGGGGGTCCGGGGTCTCTCCCCCGGAAATTTTTCAAATTTGTAGTCTAAAAAATGCATTTTAGCTTTATATTTTTTCATAAACTTGCAATTCCTCTTTGGGTGTAACCCTCAAGACGGATGATACCCGGGGTCTGGGAGACAAGGTTGTGTGATGAATCTCGTAAAACTTTGGTATCCCTAAAGAAATACTTATGCAAGGAATGGGATAAAATATCAGTAAGTGAGCTGCGGCCCACAGCCGAAAATTTTGTGACACGTTTAAAGCTCTGTTTTAAAGCTAAAGGTAGCCATTTTGAAAATTGGTGAACATATTAGACGAAATGATGTATTCATATTTATTTTGATGTTTGGTCGTAATATTTTCAGTAGCATTAAAATTAAAATGTATCATGAGTGCCGAAATTATATTTGTTACCCTGTAGAAAATCAGCCATTTCGTTACCATATTTTCCACAGTGAACCATACCTGACTGCAAAATACCTTTTTTCATGCGGGCTTTGCAATACATTTAAATAAGAAATGCAGTCATTGATTCTTTGCGACAGGAGACTTCGGAGAGATGGTAAAATTATCACGTGAACAGTTATCTATCTTTTGTTCTCAAGGTAGCAGTAAGCAAGTCGCCAAGAACCAAAGTTGTCCAAAAGTTCCCTAAAGCCCTGGTTTCCTAGGAGCGAATCACCGAACTTCGACGTCGCTCCTAGCCGTGACGCTGAAATCATAGTTAAGTTGATTTCAGCGTGGCTATTCACGACGTCGATTTAGCGCGGGCGCGCATGCGCAGAAAAAACAAGTTTTCTCCTCGGCGAGGAGCGACGCCGACGATCGTCGAGTTGGCTCCTAGGAAACCAAGGCTTAACGCCAAAAGTCGTCAAAAAATATATGCTAGATATCTCTTTCAGCTCAACACAAGAACTTTTTGGACATTCCTTTCTCTTGTTCCGGAATCAATGGCAGTAGTTATCCTCTTGTTTTCATCGAAAGGAATTCCACTAAGCTATAGGCACATAGATGGTTTCGCTGTCAACACCTTCACACTAATCAATGCTAAAGGGGAAACATTTTATTGCAAATTCAATTACCTGGTAAGTTCCAATATTTTCATTTATCTCAGCAGCAATTTAAAAAACCCAAAACATAGGTTTCCATAAAAATTATTAAATTTTTAATTAAACTTAAGTTTCGTTTGACAGATTGAGAAACGTAAAAATTTTGTAATGAAAAGACAAAGGGGAGAATGGACTTCGTCTTTCAGAGAAAGTAGTTTCCTTCGTGCATTGGAGGTACGGAGACAAAATCATAGGAATTTTGATTGACAACCAAAATGCCACTTCAACTGATTTTTGGGTCATTCCATGCCAAATCAACGAGCCTCTGAAATTAACCCATCGTCGGTTTCTAAAAAATTTGCAGATTTTAGTCTACCCACGTGATGATCGAAAATAATATTTTTTTTTAGAATTTTTTAACCATTAGTGTTTTGTGTGAGACCTCCCAAAGTACTCGAAAGGTGCAAAAGTAATATTTCATTAGTTACAAAAATTCCTTTTTCCTAGTTTCTATAGTAGTTAGGTGTCATTTTAAAGCTCTTTTATTAGGCTTTCACATGATATGTCACTTGGCAAGGTTACGTGATATTAATATTTTAAGGTCATGCAAATCATTATTTGACCTTGAATATTTTAAAAAGTATATTCTTTAAAAATCTGAAAAAAATATATTTTTTGCTTACTAATGTGGTTTACACGTGGTAAAAATTTCAGAATGAGACAGCAATTCGATTTTACTGAAAATTAATTATTCCTTTCCAACTAGCAACCGCACATTGGGAAAGTTGCAGTATTCTGCGGAATCGAAATATTTCATAATTAATTTTCAGTATGATCCCACTGCTGTCCCATTCTGAAATTTTTACCGCATGTAGTCCCACAATAGTAAGCAATATATCTATATATTTCTTTCAAATTAAAAAAAATCTACTTTTTAAAATATTCAAGGTCAAATAATGATTTACACGATATTAAAATATTAATATCACGTTACCTCGCCAAGTGACTTATCACGTGAAAGCCTATTAAAAGAACTTCAAAATGACACCTAATATGACACTAGCTTCTATAGGAGATGAGAAAAAATAATTTTTGTAACTACCAAAATGTCACTTTCTTCCATTTTCTGATTACAAAAAAATCTAAAAAACTATTTTTTTTTCTATAATCACGTGGCTAGACTCAAACCTTAAATTTTGCAGAAATCGATAATGGATCAATTTCAGAGGCTCGTTGATTTGGCATCGAATGATTTTTTTAGCTATTCGGAATCGAAAATTTGCACACTGCATGATAAAAGTAGTTGATAACGAGAGGGTGTTTACAACATTGATTACAATTAAAAACTTGTTAAAAACCGTTTTGTTTGGAAAAAAAGCGACATTAATTACCGGTCTTCTTAACTATACAGGTCTTTACTTTTTTTCTTCCTTTGAAGGAATTACAACCTCGTTATATGCGAAAACGTTGAAGTGAGAAATGGTGTACTAGAGAAAAGTATTTCCTTCTTGTTGTGACTTCACACCATTGCGAAAGCAACAAAATACGTCTGTCTCAACAGAGAACTGTAGCTGTCAAGGGTGCTCCGATGAAAGGTCAATGTGGCCTCACAAAAATTCTCTTATTCGACAAATTTTGTCTGACGATTCAGCAAAATCATTCGGCGAAACTTGGAGTTCCATTCGATAAATTGGGAATTCTCCCCCCCCCCCCCGACCCCCACTGCCCAAATTTAAGTTCAAAATGCCCCTGGTTACTTAGTTGGTAAGCAGCGAGGATTGAATTTCTTCATGATATCATAGCATAGTTAACAAATCGTGGTCCGTTAGAAGCACAGTTCTTCATTATGACGTACTCAAAACGTCCAATGAGTTATAGTTTCTTCAAGACGATGGCGTGGAAATACTGTTCAATCACGGATTGTATGGAATTAGCAAACGTCCAGTTAAAACAAGCCTATCTGAAGGAGAGGGAAAAGTACAAATTTAATGCGAGTGTTCCGCTCATTTGATTGAGTCTGCTTAATTTAGAGGCTGACATACATCAGCAAAAGCTGACATCCCTAAAAAGTAATAGATGCGCTCATTTCCGCCTGCAAACCGGATGGTTGCCTTTCCATGCAGTTCGTGATCAAACAGTAAAATTAGATCGAACCAATGACGCACAGAAAGTTAACTAAATTTTTTCATTGTTTTAACTAGTGTGAATTTAAAATTAAAAATTCTTTTTGGGCAATATGATATCCGACAAAAGATTAGCAAAATACCTTTTGTCGGATGTCTTTTCATTCATAAGCTGACTTCTTTTTTATTGAAAAAGACATTCCTTGTAACGCCGAAAAACGTGTCTGCAGTAACCTGCAAGTTTTGTGTCATTTCTAATTTTACTTTCCTGCGCCAAAGTATTTATTTACGTCTATGGTGAATTTAGCCTAAGAATTCTTGAGTTACTTGATTGGGCATGATTAGGTTGTGCTTCAAGCTCACATTTTGTTTTAACCTTAGAGCAGGAATTTGTAACTGAAGGGAGAAAGCCCAATACATCGACTAAGAAAAGTTGGGGCAAAAACTACAAGTACGTGGCTGAACTACGACGAATGGTTGGCACGTTTTCTGTGAAACTACTCTGATATCTTCCAATACTTTAACGCTATCATGTGAGTTGGGATTACTTGTTTAAAGAACATAAGACTTTACTCAGTCTACCTTAGGTTCTAACTGATTGATCTTATACTGAAATACTTTAACATCTGTTAACACAAATCTCACTTTCAGACTAATCAGGGAGCACGAAACATGACAAAAAAGAAGGCCTTGAAATTAGCGGCTTTGGATCCGTATTTCCACGGGCGAGATCTTTACCGGGCCATCGAAAGTCAAGATTTTCCATCATGGACGCTATTCATACAAGTCATGACCGAGGAGCAAGCGAAGGAAGTTTCTTTCAACCCCTTCGATCCTACAAAAGTACGTAAAACTAGGTTCGCCAGATTTCTGAAATGTTCTACCGGAACACCTGAATTCCCCCCCCCCCCTTTCCAATACACCGTCGTAGGTATGCAAAAGTGTTTACAACCTTGGCCGGTTTTTAAACTACTTTCGAGGGTAGTTCCTTCTTAATGCCATGAATGAACAGTTATGGTTATTAATTATAAACCTATATCAGGGGTAATGATAACTCAAGCAGATATATTTAAACATTTTATTTTTTGCATATTTATATGTATTATGTAGAAGAAACACTTTGAATGAGGAATAAAAATTTGAAAATTTTCCTGTACTTTTCATTGTATAATTGGACTTTTTTTAAAAAGTCTTTTTTGGTTTTATTCTTGTAAAAACTTTCACAAACTAATCAAATATTAATTTTACGAGTCATTGTTACAAATGACAAAGTTATTATCCTAGGTACTCCTTCAATGTTAGTTATTTTTAGAATTTTTTGGTAATCGATTATCAAATTGATCTTTTTCCGGGACATGAAGGAAGCCGACCGGGACACCGGGATTTTGTCTGAAAACCGGGAGTGTCCCGGTCAAACAGGGACGTCTCGCAAGCATACGTAAAACAGCATACAACACGTATTTTGTTATAGTTAAGTTTTCATAAAACCGGATAACACATTAGACCACCAAATTTCGAAGCAAAGATGTCCAGTGGACGAAATGTGTCATACCGCGGGGTTGCTGATACTCGCAGATGTAAATGCATCTGCTTCCAGCTAGCAATGTCGCTCGGTAAGGGTAGCCTTCGTTCAGGAATAGAAAATCATCAAAACTTTTGAGCACTTGAGTGAAAACAATGAGAACTATAAGCATTTAGACTTGTGAAACCGTGAAAGATTACAAAACTAATAACAATTAAATTGTGTTGAAAGAGTAAAATTGTGAAAATTTCAAATTTGACGCATGATCACAAAAATTGCATACCCGTGTTTCGGGAAAATAAATATACCTTTTTTGAATGCAGAGATGTTCCTGTGCCTACCACAAAGGTGGGTTACCGGTACATAGGGTGGCCGCTCAATCTCTTCGGTCCGGACCAAGAGTCAAACAACCCACGATCCAGCAAACCAGACAGGAGTTGAGCCTTACTGATCAACCTTTCGATTTCGATTTCGATTCCGAATCACAACTGACTACAACTGTATTTATGTCGAGGACTGCATACTAAGTGCCTTGCCTCCATTATTTTTTTATACCGATAGATGGCAGCACCATCACCGGATCGAACAGTTAATGAGAATTTAGAACTAGACCATGAGCTAATAGCTACCTGGTGCTAGCACCCCCAGAGGTATCGTTTCACTTGGAGGACATTGAGACCACGAGCATATTTAACGTCGCCCAGTCCCCTTTAATGACGACGGTGGATCTTCGACCATCGAGGTTCGAACTCAGGACCCTCCGGCCCCGAATCCGACACTCTACCGAATCGGACTACCACGGCCCTGGTCAACCTTTGTACCTCTATTTTTTACAGTATAGAACAATTCGTTTCACTTCTTGAAATTGAGGCTATCAGCGTTTTGTATGTTTTTATGAACAGCATAAATGGTCTGCGTTAGCGTCTCGATGCGGATTGCCGATCAAATATGTTTTTAGTCTTTAAGTTCCGTATTTTAACTGATTCTAGACTCTTAGTTTTCAACAGAATAGTATGGTATACGAGGCGTGTTTTTAAAGTAAGTTCCGTTTTTATATAAAAAAGGAACGAGTACAGATAGAGCTAAGTAATTTAGTGCACAAAAATCTCCCAACTGCCGTGGTAGCCTGGTCGGTAAGGCATTGGACTCGGGACCGGAGGGCCTCGGGTTCGATCCTCGCTGGTCGAAGACCCACCGTCGTCATTAATGGGGACTGGGCGACGTTAAATATGCTCGTGGTCTCAATGTCCTCCAAGTGAAACGATACCTCTGGGGGTGCTAGTACTAGGTAGCTATTAGCTCCTGGACTAGTTCAAAATTCTCACTAACTGTTCGATCCGGTGATGGTGCTGCCATCTATCGGTATATAAAATAATGGAGGCAAGGCACTTAGTATGCAGTCCTCGACATAAATACAGTTGAAGTCAGTTGTGACTCTTGAATAGAATAGAAAAATCTACCAGCCTTACGCTATTTTTCGACATTGCTCCCGTGATTTTCCAAGCATTTGTCATAGCGTGGTACAGGTTTTTGTATACCTTTTCGTACAAAGTTATCGCCCGTTTAGTCAACCATGAGGACTCTTACAGGGCTTTGGCTGGGGCGTTTTTGAACATCCTCCGGTCTGCCCTCACCTCGCTCGCAGCATCTTTCATTTGTTTCGGCATCTAAAGTCTTTCTAAGGTGGTCTGTGGCACAACAGCAATAATGAGCTCAGAGAACATGGCTGACTACACAGGCGGCAATTTTCTATGAATAGGTATACAAAAACCTGTACCACGCTATGACAAATGTTTGGAAAATCACGGGAGCAATGTCAAAAAATAGCGTAAGGATGGTAGATTTTTGTGCAATAAATTTCTTTGCTCTATCTGTACTCGTTCTTTTTTTATATCAAAACGGAACTTATTTTAAAAATACGCCTCGTATTTTCATGATTTAGTAAAAGTACAAATAATATAGTGACTTACTCAATCCATTTGCAGTGGAGGGACACTTTTACGCATATATTTGCACTTTATTCTCGGAGTTTAAAAATTTCACTTGTAATTGTGATAATATTCGAATAAGGAATCATAATGTTTTCTGAAATGAAGTAACAACTTTCTGAAACGTTTATCACACCCGCAACACGTAAAAATCACTATTTTTCACGTGCAATTTTTTTTTTTTTTTTTTTTTTTTTTTTTTTAAGTTAATGCTCCATTAGAAGCCAAAGTTCTAAATATTGGGGATAAAGTAAAAATAAATGCCTAAAAATATCTCGTTTGTGCAATCGGATTGAGCAAACAAAGAAATTGCGGAAGAAACGGTCTGCCTGAGAATTTTTTTTTAATTTTCTTTTTTTGTATGAAAATAAATATTTTATGTTTATTAATTGAAGCAAACAAATCTCACATGGTTCCCACATAGCTTCGTTTTACGCTCATTAAAATGCATACACGTTTATAAAAAATAAAGTTCTGCTTTATCAATAACAGCAGCCTATGTAATAACAGATTTTTTTTTTATTTTTGCAATGATATAACTTCTTTAACTATTTACATAATATTCACAGGAAGCCTTCTTCTCAGCTTTCCAGTTTAGAGAACGGATAATACACACAAATTCTCAACACAATAAGGGTGCCCTTATAGGGGGGTGCCCTAGGGGGGCTCGAGCCCCCCCCCCCCTAGAAATTAAAACTTCCTTGCTTTTAGTACTGTTTTCTTTGCAAAAATGTAAAAGCATTTCTTCTCCAGCCATTACTGAATAAATTATTAAAATATCAAATTTTAATGTCTCTAATCTGTCCTGAAATCGGTTTTCATGGGGAAAATATCCTGCTAAACCATGGTTAAAATATCTGAGCCCTCCCCATCCCCCTCCCCTTACAATTTTCCACATGGGCGCCCATGAAACGCTCTATTCGCAAGTTTCATCTTTTTTCGCAAATAAATAAAGCATTTTGCTACAAATGCTGAAAAATATTAGATTTAAACTTATTTATATTACATGGAATAACATAAGTATGCAGTTTGGATTAAGCATAACTGAATTAAAGTTCTGTTTCAGGAGTGGAATCAAACAGAATTTCCCATGATTCGAGTAGGAAGAATTGTACTCAACAGAAACCCGACTGACTTTGATACTGAAGTGGAACAAATAGCTCTCTGTCCCTCAAATTTGGTGCCGGGGATTCAACCAAGTCCAGACAAGATACTTCAGGTACCAAGTACAGTAACGGCAAAGAAAAAACACCATCTTAACAGAATTAATGATGTTGTCGGCATTTAAGCAAAAATTCAAAATTCTGGTTTTGATATTATGTCCATTTAAACTCTTGCATCTTTATGAAAAAGAAAATTGTTTGCAGACATACAGATCCTACAGGGGCTAACTTAATATAATTATTAAATTGTATTGTGGCATACGCAGGGAAAGTCGATGGTGTCGCGTGGGTTTTGCTCCAGAGAACGTCACGCTGGTAATCCGAAGTCTTTACCACTTTGGCCAAAGAAGTCTATCAACGTCTAGAGAAATGTTGGCAGTGACATTTTTTCCCACGACATTTCGGTGGACATTTTGACCCCAAATCATGAAAGTCTAATCTATAAATCTATAAAATGAAAATTTCCAGATTTTTTTTTCCTTGTATCGAATTTCAAGTTTATCCTCTTCTTCTTTATACGTTTTTTCTCACAATTAGCCCAGGTATAGAATTGTTTTTCAAAGCTTATTTTTTATGAGAGAAAAACTGATGCATTACGTTAATAGGCAATGAAGCTCAATCGATAACTTGGCTTCAGAGTCACTTAAACCAAAGTCGCGGAGAGTGCGGCCTGTGGATACACAAGAACTCTAGCTTTTCTCAACGGAGTATTGTACATCAAGAGAAATTAACAAAATTATTCTTACATTTTCATCTTTTGTTGTCAAAATTTCAGGGCCGGATCCTCGCATATCCAGATGCTCACAGACACAGACTTGGAGTCAACTTTCATCGAATTCCCATCAACTCTCCGCTCCAGCCTCCACTTCACAGTTGGAAAGCTGGTTTCGCTGAAAATACAGGTAACTTTAGCTTATGAGCCTGGATCTATTGAACTGGGTAAAATGAATTTATTTTGGTTATAATTTGATTGCATATTAAAGTCGGATGGTAACGCTCATGATGGCAAGTCGTCAACACGTGAAAACAACATCAAACTCTGGCAAACATTTTCGATTGGAAAGAATGTTGATTATTTTGCAAAATGCGTTGTTACAGTTAATAAAAATTCAAATTTTTAGTTCTGTAATTTGTAGTGAATGTGTCGAATATTATCGCCTTTGTTTGTATTGGCAACAAACAGCGATATGCCTATTAGTTTAAGGACGGATCCAGAAATGCTTCAAAGAGGGGGAGGTTGATTTTTTAACTTATCTTTTACTAAGTATCTGATTACACATGCTTAGGGGGGGGGGACTGCGACAGCATTTTTATTTAAAACTACTAAAATATAAATATTTGCCAAAGTAGTTCTCAAACCTCTTCCTTTTATTTTCCGTTGAAAGAGGTACAGTTGGACCTCGATATAAGGTCACTCCACGGGACTTCATAAAACTGACCTTATAAGCGGGGTGACCTTATAACCGATTCATGTATATATTTATTGATAAATAAGGATTTATTTACAAGAACGTATACATTAATTCTTTTCAAAATTTAATACGTCCAAAAACATCAGTTAATTAAATTATAATTGTTGAATTGATTTGAACCAATTGAAATGTTGGGAATTCATAAGAAATTTTGAAATGCTTTTTTAAAACTTCCATTTAGAATAAAACTGCATTCAAATATGCCCAAGCAAAGAACTGATGTGCAACTTACCTCGCTTAAAATTACATTAATATAGGACTGACGCGTTTTTTCTTAGTTTAAGCACAATGGTTTCTAAGCATCTTCGGAAAATTTCCTTCGACTTTTAATGACTGGCAAAAAATTGCGATATGTACATACTGAGTGCTCACGTTACTGCTTCATATTTTAGTATCACTGTCGCAACACTCACTTTCTACTGTTAATTTACTACGTTAATAGTAAAAATGACTCTTCACTTTTTAAGGATCGTGTATCGCGTAAAATTCTTGGAAGTGAATCGATTAGGCAATGAAATTATTTAAAGAAGTCAGACAAAAGTGACCTTATAAGCGATTATTGTATTATGACCTGGCCATGTATCCATTTATACATAACATAGAATTCCTATTCAGCAAGTCGGGACTTTAGAAAAGTGACCTTATATGCGGGGTGACCTTCTAAGCGGGTGACCATATATCGAGGTCTGACTGCATTGTAAAATTACGTTTTAGAACTTCAATTCCTAATAATTCCGGGGAATGTTTCGAAACCCCCTCCTGCTACCATCATATAAGGTCGTCTAAAATTGAGCTTTTGAGATTTCCGTGAAACAATCTAAGTAAAGTTACTGATACATGCCCCCCCCCACCCCCAAACTCTATCTGAGATATCTGCTGTCACGTTTTTAAGACTTAAGTTTTGAGAAATGTCCGAATGAAGACCTCCAAACGCACATATCCTCCTAACATCGCCGAAGATCGTCTAAAATTTCCTTTTAAAACTTCAATTCTGAAAAGTTTCCGGGAGAAAGATTTGAACTCCATTCCTTTCTTTAATCTCATACAAAAGGGACTTGCGTTTTAGAGCTTCTAATTTGGAAAAATTGCCCTTGCAGGAGGGGCGATCGCCCCTCCCTTGTATCCGTCTTTGCATTTTTTATTACTATGCTTTGTAGTGAACTAACTCATTGTACCGAAAAATATCAGCAATTTTCAAGTTGACTAAATAAGGAAACTAGTAGCCAAAACTGCAATGCTACGTTTTGTGGTGAATGTATTGCATCGAATGCTATCTTCAATGATCCTGTTGGCGACAAACAAGTAAGAGCTTTTCCACCTCCAGCTCAGTCACTTCCTATGCCGGGCTGATGAGTGCTAATAAGCATGAAACTGCAGTCCTCGGCTGGAATGACTGAGCTGGTGGTGTATTTTATGTAAACAAGAAAATAGTTTCTAACAATCTTCCTTACAATCGAATTGTACCAGATATTTTTTTAATCAATATTTCATTGCTCTGACTACTTCTTTTTTCTGGGAGCTAAGTATTACGATCAATAACAGATCCATTTCTTTTCTCCAAACCATTCAGAAGGCAAATTACGAAGCAGTGTCAACATACTGAGGACTCTCCGCAATGAGGTTGCACTTGAGACTCCATATGACGTTTGTGGCCAATCCAAGAGACACGATTCTTTGAACGAAGACAACTTCTCACAGGCTAGAATTTATTACAAAGTAAGATATTCTACGTCATATCTGACCTGTGGAGTGAAAACTAGGTATAAATAAAAGTAGTGTTAAAAAGAATACCGGTTACTTTAGAGGTATAAATTTTCCAAAATTTCCGAAAACTTTTAAATGGTTTCAAAAAAAAAAAAAAAAGTCCGTCACGGGACGCTCGGCAGAAGCAATAACTTTCATAGGATTAAATTATTATCATTATTTCATATTATGAAAGTAACAATTGGCTTATGGTAGCTATAATAAGCAACGAAATTTTTGCATTGTATGTTATCTAAAAATCTTGCTAAAGACTGCATCAAGTACAGTTCCGTGACTTGTACTGACTACTTCTGGCTTATCAATTATTTGTAATTGCAATTTGGATTGTAGAAACGATAGTAAATTTTTAGTTCGATCAGAAGCAAAATTAACATTAAAATCTCCGGTTAAAGATAAAGGAATTGTATAATAATCTTCATTAACTAAAGCAGAACCTTCTTGTGTATAATTTAAAAGTTGTTTATGAATAAATTGAATAATACTTGAAATACTTTTGTTTGGATATATATACATGTTGGCAATTAAAATTTGTTGCTTTGCTTCATTGAGACATCCCACTATACACATTTCACCAATATCGTTTTGTGTAGCCGTATTAAAGCTTGTAGAATTATTAACATGTAATCCTATATTATGAGTGACAATATTTAAGCAATCAAGCTCATTCTGATAAACTGCTACGCCTCCTACTCTTATATTTGATGCTTTAATTGCACAATACGTTTAAATTACGGAATAATTTTAGTTTGATCACCATTCAGACTACTTTTAAATATAAGTTTTGATGTTGGCGCAAAAGCAATAGATTAAATGACGCGTCGTTTCTAAATATTTCGTTTATCAGAACAAACACTCAAACTTGCGAAACATTTTAGATTTTATTCTGTCATGAACAAATTAAATGTTTATTTATTATTTTTGTTTTCTCGGCGGTCTCCAACCCCCGCGTTGCGGAGTCTGCGGGGATGAAGTTCGTTTAAAATATGTACACCTTACCACAGTTCAAAACCCTAAATGAAGCGAGATATTTTTAGTATAACTAATCGCAAAAATGTTTTTGTTTTGAAAATAAATTTAAAGATTAAATACTGTTTTGAATATATATTGTTTATAATGTTATTGGGATTATATTGTATTATTAAACTCACCTTTCGTTAGGAGATAGCGTTATGTTGCGACGATCATCCATCATCTGTTCGTTTCATTACTTTTTCTACTATCACTTAACGTTTAAAACTGATCCAAAGAGTAAAGAAACAAAATTACCCCGATCATGCGCGATTCTGTCGTATGCGTGAACGAAAGGAATGCCAGACGAGAGTTGCGCCGTTACGCGCGTTATGTCACAAATCAGTTGACCCTCCCTAAAAAGTTATCACTTCAAAAAAAATCTTACTCTTCGTTTTAAAATTCTTTTACTTAACAAGTGAAGTTTAACTTTTGTAACTGCAATTTAATAACCTTTCTTCCATACTTTATGTGACTATAATTACGGTAGAGCTAACCTCGCAGCACTGCGAAGATGCTATAGAAAACCTTCGCAGCACTATTTAAGCTGCCATATTAGCCTCGCCCCAACTACAGACACATAAAAATCACTGAAATGCATTGACGACATTTCCTTCCTTTTTGCTGTTGCGTACAAAACTAAACAAAAAGTACTTCTTGCAAATGCTGAAGAATTGTTAACTTTTCCTCAGAATCAATACTGCTATTTACACGTTTACAATCGATCTCGTAGTATCTTTGACGGGTATTTTGTTGTTTATTAGCGACAACCGAACTTTCATTTGTTCTCATAGTATTTTGAAAGACTAAATTGGGTACATTGATTAACGGCCATATGAGGATTAAGAGTTGAAATTAAACTGGAGGAAGGTGAGCTTCCTACAGTGATAGGTGTGGTAATTTAAAATTACAAACTAGAATTAAACAATAGTTTCAAATACACCGAAACCTGTTTTTGTGCGGTGGATACTCACCGCATAAAAAAAGTTGTTCGAAACTTCACGAGTAGCAGTTTAAAAAAAGAAAAAAAAAATAGTCTTCGCAACACAGTTATTTATTTTTTTTTTTTTTTTAAGGCGGTGGATGAAACGCATAAAAAAAGACTCACGTAGAAAATAACCCAAAAACTTACAAAATAACTAGGAATTACTTTAAACGAAAACAAAATAAACCAGGTGATGATTATTTTGCCGAATAGTCAGACAAAATTCCCTGAATAAGGAAGTTTTTGGGAGGTCACAGTGACCTCCCATCAGGATGCTCCTGTCGTCACTTCAGGATACTCCCCCTCGCACTTGTTTTACAAACAATTTCGTCAATTGAGCTGATTCAACCAAGCTGAATGAAATTTTCATAAAAAGAAAAAGAAATCGCACAGAAACTGGTTTGCGTGTATAGACAAACCAAAATCTCGTTAAAAAGAAATGTTTGGTTTAAAGTCGACTGAATGGCATACTATTGACTAATCAACAGACATCATGACAATAATAGAGGAATGTGGGGCAAAGTGAAATAGTTAAGATAACTAATTTTTTCAAAATGAACAGGCTGAAAAAAAGTTCTGAAAATTACAATACATAAATAAAGAACAATATTTTTTCATGAAACTAGCATTGAAATATTATTTTTTATATTTGGGCAGCAAATTTGAACCTCCAAAGAAGGTGGAAACTTTTAAAATAATTTCAAAATAAATAAAAATAAAATACGCGTCAAAATAAGTGCTTTTTTTAAAAATCGTTTATAACTCTTTCTTTCGGGGTAAAAATAAAGCGCTCTGGTTTTATTTTTCTCCGATTGCCAAAAATTAAAATAAATAAAAATAATTTAAAAAAATCTATCTATCTATCTATCAATATATGTAAGAGCGACGGTGTTTCTTTGTTTGTACCTGATTTCCAGAAGTCCCCATAGCACCTACAGCTCTGAAACTTGGCACAAAAATCAAACGTACCTCGGGCCCGTGCACATTGAAGCCCAAATTCTTTATTTCTAGTTAGTTTTTTCTTAATTAAATGTTTTACGTGATTTTTAGCCCTTTTTTGTGTTCCCCAACCTATCGCGTCAGGAAAATATTTTTTATACCATAGTGTAGGGAATTTAATTTCAAATATGAAGACCGAAAAAATTTTGAACATTGACTGATTTTTGAATTTTTTATGAATTTTTGGAAAAAACCTTTCTTTTGCGTTTTTTTCCGGGATTAACTTTTTTTTGAACACATCCCCCAAAAATTATTAGTTATTTCTTTCTGAAAATTTAGTATGTAGTAGTGAAAACATGTCTCCCTCCTCGGGAATTTTTTTTACAAAAATACGAGATAGGCTTTTTTAAAAAACATTTTTATGAAATTTTGAAAAAACCTTTATCTTTCGCTTTTTCCTGTTTTTAATTCTTTCTAAACCCATTCTACAAAATGTATGAGAGCTTTGTTTCTGAAAATTTAGTATGCAGTAGACAAGATATTCCACCTTCTTCAGAATTTTTATTTTTTTTCAAAAATATGCAATTTTTTTTTTTTTTTTTTTGAGCAATCACAATTGCTTATTGCTTTCATTTGACTGTTTTTGGCGTCCTATCATTTTATTTTCCCACCGCCACCCTCCGCACCATCACCGTCGACCGGCTCCTCACGATGCTGCTCTTATAGCGAAAGCCGTCTCCATGTTGCATCCATGTCCTAAACACATGCGCATACATACACAACTACACACACACACACACAAACATGAACACACACATACAAACACATACACACACGCATACATACAAACACCTACACATACACACACATAAAAACATACACACAACTATCCACACATTCATGCCTGCACACAGACACAAACACATATGCCTACACACACATACCCTCTCCCCCACACACACATTCATACACACAATTACCCACACACTTATGCCAGCACACAGACACGAACACACGCCTACACACAAACACACACGCCTACATACACAGACTCATGATTGCGAAAAACATAATTTGAATTCAAGATGTCAAAATTCAAATTAATTATTTACAATTTTTTTAATTCAGAACGTTGCATTTTATCTTTGTTCCGATCCAATAGGGGGGGGGGGAATGTTTCTTCATTCTGTGACGTCATGCCTAGATTGAATAGAGCCGCTATATAGACAGGCCGACGCATCAGTTTAAGTTTTAGCCATTTTGAGTCGGATATTTCATTGTTGCGGAGCTAGGGTTACCACAGCAAAGTTTCGTGTTTCGCCAAATTTGCCATAAATAACATTTTATTTAATAAACAACTCAAGTGCAGCTAATAATCGCTCGCAGTAAACAATCACCAAACGCGATAGCTCGCCAGAAAAGACAACCACTCAAACACGCGCTCCGATCCAAAATGGCTGATTTTAAGCTGATGCGCCTGCTCGTATTTCTATTCTATTCAAGAGTCACAACTGACTTCAACTGCATTTTATGTCGAGGACTGCATACTAAGTGCCTTGCCTCCATTGTTTTTATATACCGATAGATGGCAGCACCATCACCGGATGCTCGTATTTATCGGAGCTTTAGGATGAAACGTTTAGCTGTTTTTTTTTTTGTTTTTTTTTTGCATCGGCTTACGGTTGCAGTTGATTAGTAGAACCGGTGGTTTTTTGATTTGGCTATTGCGCTGTTGCCATAGTTCATTGTGCGAATGTTAGTTGATTTTCTTTTAAATTTGAAAGTCCCTTGGCGAATTTGGCGATTAACAATGGAATTGCGGATTATTTGTTTATTTCGCAAAATATTTTAGATTGCAAAGTATTGCATTTTCGTTTTTAAAGGGTGTTCACGCATTTTAGTTAAAAATATGATCGCTGTTATTTGACATTTTTCCGGGGGGGGGGGGGGGGGTATTCTATAGGTTTTTTTTTTCTTTTTCTCAAACGATAGTTTTTCAAAAGTTAAATTTTTCATAAGAGGGTACGTGATTTCCTTTATGTCCTACATGTACCGTGTTTTTAATTCTGTTGTTTTTCTGCTGGGGAAATTGAGTTCTTTTTCATGCGGAATACGGGATTTCCTTTTTGTCTTTGATGTACCGTACTTTTTAATCAGAATTGCTTATCAGCCACAATTAGTTTCGCTCGCTAATTGGGTGAGTTACTGTAACGAGGTCGCTTCCGCCGGACGTTTCGCTGTATCTATTTTCCGTTACATATTTGCGTACTTAGTTTATTTTTTTATTATTATTATTATTTTTTATTTATTTATTTATTTATTTTATTTATTTATTTTTTTTTGAGTTATCACGATTGCTTATTGCTTTTATTTGACCGTCCTTGATGTCCGGTTCCTTTGTCAGAATGGACCAGGGGCCTCAGCAGCACCGCCGTCCACCGGAGGACGGAGCTGCTCCTCTGGTCCTGGCTTCCACTAGCAGCACTGTTCACAGGAATCCCCTCCTCCTAGACGGTGGTGCCTTGCATACACACACTCCTACATACACACACGTCTACACAAAAACAAGTCCTTACACACATACACACACGTATCCGCCCAGGAGGAAGGGCAGGCTTGGGAGGACATGAGCCGTTTCTAGAAACAATAGCCTCCAATGAGTAGGGTCCTGCCGCAACTCGTGATCGCGAAAAAAATTCGAATTCAAAGTGTCAGAATTCAAATTAGATACACACACACACGTGTGTGTGTGTGTGTGTGTGTGTGTGTACTAGCTTTTGCAAATATATATTTTGTATATATATATATATTTGCAAAAGCTACTTTTTGCAAACTACGAGGAACAAGGAGAGACCTTTTTTTTTGCGCTATTTAATTAAACAAATAATCCCGCGAAAAATACCGATAGAATTTATTCACTTTCTTAAAAAAAAAAAAAAAAAAAGGCTGTAAAATCACCGGAATTTTTTTTTTTTTTAATAAAAGCACTTTGAAGCCTAATGGAACTTCATTTTCATATTGGAAAATTATCGTTTACGCGTTTCAGTTTAAATTACAGTTCAGAAGGTTGCCACTTTTTTTCCTCGACTGTGACTAAATAAAATTTCGTTTTTGTTTTTAGGTAAAATTTCCCCTTTTGATTATTATTTGGCGATTTATCTTCTTTCCTTTTTTAAATATTTTAGTTATATTTATGGAGGGTTGCATTTAACTTATTCGGAAATTTTTGATTTCCCGTTTTCTTTCTTTAAGAATGATTATTTTGACGGGAAATTTTGCAGTATTTTTTTTTCTCTAATTGAAGCCTGATTGTTGAACATACGTCACTTGACATAACTTTTATTTTCGAGGTAGATCGTGCAAAGCCGAGCAATGCAGCTAGTTAATAAATTCACTTTCTTTCTGTTAAAAAATTAAGCACTTCGAACTTCCTTTTATTTCCCGCTGCCAGAAATAAAACTTCCGAATGAAAAGAAAATCGAACTCAACAATCATTATTTCCCAGTGAAAACCAGGTCGGCGAATTCGGGCTGATTTTGGGGTAAAAAGTTGGATTTGAGAGTACGTAGAAATTTTGGCAAATCCAAGTGTCGTAAATGGTCATTTTCCCTCCGAGATTATTCTATTGCTTCAAAAACGTGGGAAATAGGATCGTGATAGTAAGCCTTAGATGAAAAAAAAATCTAGTTCTTTTAGACACTTTTTGATACATAGTAACAATCAGGTAACATGATCCGAATTCAGATCTAGCCAAATTACCTCGTATTTGGCTAAATCTCAATTTGGACCCCGTAATAGAAAAGTAAATAAAAATACTTTTTTCTTGCATTGCAGAACTTAGATGAAACAGAGAAAAACAATTTGATAGAGAATCTTTTGGAAGGGCTAGAAATGGCTTCCAATATTCCCGAAGAAGTATTTGATTACTTCCAACAGGTGGATGTCGAGCTTGGTAGAAGAATTTTAGAAGCGTTTAGAGAAGACAGATAGTTGGATTATATACGTGAGTAGTAGCTCATAATATTATTATCAATGTTATTTTTAACCTCCAAAGCAAAAAGAAATGAGTTATAAATTTAGATAAGTTTAACGTGTATATCTATACCAGTGGCGCCGACTCCATAAGGCCTGAGGGGGCCCGAGCCCCCTCAAAAATATTTTTGAGGGGGCAGAGCCCCCCCAATATATCAAGAAAAGTATTAGTTATATTATGTTTTCTAAACTCATAAATTTATCTTTCATTTTCCTTGTTTGAAGATAGTTTACCTTGTAAAATACACTCAGTAATGATTTAAAACAAATAATTATTACGGTAATAGGCAGGTTAACTGAAAACGAGTAGGGTGAATAATGATGCTGTTATCGTGTTGCAAGCACACTTAGAATTTATCCCAGTGCGCGAACTTACGGTTCAAATCTGTTGCAGGTGGGCATCGCTATGGCGAGCTCATCTAATAAGCGTTGCTGATCTGGAAAAAATATATGAGGGTTTGATTTGTATATTAAATGGGAGGTGTGATAGTTTTGAATACTTTTGGGAATTGTGTTAAAAAAAAATCTTCACAAAATGATGATCCTTCGCTTCCTCGAATCGACGTATACCAAAGTATGAAAACAAAGAAGCTAGCTCACCGCACGCTTTCAAAATCCCAAAGGCGCTTTACATTGAGGTTTGTGAAATGGTGCAATCTTGCATTATTGGGTGGTTTACATCAACTGGACTCACACAGATCATTGCAGTTGAACAAGAGTGCTTGCTTTTATTAAACAGAGGTGAAACAAATTTTGAAAAATCAATTGAGTTTTCAAAAATAACCTAGACATTTAGAGACTGCGTTTACACTTGAATATGTTAGCCGATATAACTAATGAAAAAACAACTGGTCTTAAAGAAAACATGCGTAAATTAAATTGCCTTTTTGCGAAAATACTGTGCGTGTTTGTATTTATTTTTTTCTTTTTTTCAAAGCCAAAAAATGTGTCAGGCTTGTCGAGTTTTTGGGGTTCTAATGTTGATTATATGACTTTAAAATGCTTTAAAACTCACCATTTTTCATCTCAAATTTAGAAATTTCCCCCGTTCCCCCCCCCCCCCCCTTATTTTTTAAAAGTCGACGTCTCTGGGAGTGCCTTTCCATTCAAGTCAAGTGTCCTTCCTACCTTATAATATCAATGCTTTGCTACGGCACTGCATGGCTCCCCATAAAATAGAACAAAAAAATCTCTTACTAAGACAAGTGATATGATTTAAAAGTTGAACCAGAAAATTTGTAAACCAATTTTTAGATTCTTTTAATTCCTTCGAAAACGCCGTGTCACATCCTATTTATTTGTTAAAATTATACACACTAGAAAATATGGCATTTTCAAGGTACAAAAATCTGACCTTTATTTGGGGTGGGGGACCTCCGAGGGATTACATAACACCCTAAACCCCCGGTGATGTCCGCCCCCCCCCCCCAATAATTTTTGCAAGTCGGCGCCCCTGATCTATACCTGAAGCATCGTAGCTCCTAAACGGATAAACCAATTGTCATTTAGTGTTTTTTTTCCCCTTCTTTTTTTTTTTTTTTTTTGGAAGATGATTTGATTGAGTGTTCTTAATCGTTGTTTATATGAATCAGTATATTTAGCCTACTTTCCTCATACCAACTTACAGTCCAGAGTGATCTCATATATGCCGAATCAGTGGCTCGAGCAGGGCAGAGAAGGTGACAATGTGGAAGAGCCCCTGACACGCTTGTTGTGTGTGGCCGAGCAGTATCAGGTTAATAAATGGGTCTTGGGAGCCCTGCCATGAGTGCCAACACGTGTGACTGAAGCAGGTCACAAACGCACCGATAGCTTGCGGCCGTGGTGTTGGCATCCTAACCAGTCCTCTTTTCCGTCATCATCATCTTCTCCGGTCTGCTCGATCCCTTGATTTGTCTCATATCGAGCATAACTGGGATCGCTATGAACGGTAAGTTGGACGGCCTACGAGCTTGATTAAATTAATTTACAGTAAATATGGAACGAAATGACATAGGTCATCGTCTGATACTTTTAAGCCTCAATCCTTGTCAGTATCGTCACGAGTATTTATGCTAGAGGCGACCCAACATTTTTCTAAAACCTGCATTATTCCTGTAATAAATGGTCATTTGCTCCCCCCCCCCTCAATTTGAAATCACTTTCTTATATCAATGTTGTTCTCACGTATGTAGAATTTCGTTTCATTCTAGCATCTCCTTCTTGGTGAATGGATTTTTATTTATTTCTTCTTTTTTTCTTGTATGTAGATTGTATTTTTGGAGCAATAATTTTCCAAAAATACCTATGGTTGGGGCAAACCTAACCTACCATTGAGACAGCCATCCAAATCCTAATCACAGCAAGCCCTACGACACTGCCAGGTTAGGTTTGACACAAATATAATTACCACATGATTCCGCTTAAACTAGCTCGTCCGAGTTATATTTTGTTTAGAAAATATTAATTTCTTTTCTATATAATTGAAATTCGATTTAATATTTCAGTGTTTCTTTTTCTTCCTTATCAGATAATCTTTTTTTTTTTTTTCACGTGAAGATCTTTTTATGTACTACTTATGTTTAGTATTGTTACCTATACTAATCACTCTCAATATCACGCTTGTCCGGGGGCATATAAGCTACCTTTACTCCTGTTCGGTCATAGGAAAATTTCAGGCCCTCTCATTGGCTTATTCGAGTGTCAATCAAAGCTTCAAAGACGCCATTGTAATGTTGCTAGTCGTCTTTCGCACTGTGTTTCTTGTTTGTAATCTGCTAAATACGAATAAGCATTTGCAAATGATATCTTTAATTGAATGTTGCTGGCAAAAACAGCACTATTATTTCCAATCAATTTCATTCTTTGCAAAACAAATGAAAGTGCGTTTGAGCAACTATGCTTTGAAATAAAAATAGGTGGCGCCATCTTTGGGCAAAAAATGCATGCTTTACGACATTGTTTTGATTTAAATTGAAGTTATTTTAAAAATAATTGTCATGGTAAATTATTTTGTAGATAGAAAAGAGCGAATTCTGCAATTTTTCATATTTTTAGTGATATTTAATGCAATTTAAACAGCTCTTCTTAAAGAAATGATTACCATTCAAGTTAATTATAAATACTTCTAGTGAATAATTTAATACATAATAATTTCTAATACAATTTTCTCTTGTGCCAATTTATTTCTAGCTAATTTCTATTGAATATGAGTTAGCATTCAAGAATAAGACTTCCAATTGAATTTTGAGTGAGTCTGGCAAACATATCCTTCTTGTCTCCTTCTAATTTCATAACTCATAAAATAAAATAATGCTCTGGTTTTTTTTAAAAAAAACCTGTAAAATATATAATTAAACGAATAAATAGCATTATCTTTCAGCAAAAAATGGCACTTTTGAAGAAGGAGCTATTGGAGTTTAATTTAACTCATTTGTCTACTAATTCTCAACGTAAGTTTTTTTAATTAAACAGCAAATTCTTTATCTTTTAATATTCTTCATAATATTTAAAGTTATGTAAAAAGGAATAGGTAATTTAAACTCTTGAATGAAATAATTGAAAATAACATTAAAAAGCAATGTTTCATAATGTAAAATTATATATATGTTATTTCAAGTCAAACTTTCCAGAAATCGCACCATTTGTTACCCTAAATTCGTTTATTATTAATTTAAAAAAAACTATCACACACAGTTGATGAGGCAATTCAAGAGAATTTCATGCAGTTTCATTTACTATTTAACTTAAATACATTTGGAGAAAAGAAGTTTCACAAAATTCTAAAACTTGAAAATTCTACCATTTTTGAGACAATTTTGAAATCAATATATGACTTTTAATGTATTGTAATAAAAAATACAGCGAAATTTTTTAGACTGGCCCATGAAGAGAACTGCAGCTGTTAAATAATTTCAGCAAAATTAGCAAAAAAGTTTTCTTTTGCTGTACTACTGATAAGACCTTTGTGGTTTCATGAATAGTACTGAAAGAATTTGAATGTAATCATTCAAATACATTAAATATCATACATTCATTGAAAACAATTTAAAGTATTTTAAAAAATTGAATTTAATAAAGGTACACATCGACTTTTTATAATTTAATTCAGGATTATGATTTTAACCAGTGAAGACACACATAAAGCAATCCAACCAATGAACGATAAGATAAACAAATTATAGACAAAAAAAAAACAGATTAACATAAAAAAATGGACAACATGTTAGAGAGCTTTATAAAGCTTTTGACCAATAACGATATGATATTTTGTTCAGCTGACTTTATCCAATAGTAGTGCGCGAACAGCTGATTCTTTTAAACATAATCTTTGAAGTCAAGGATTTGTTTTTTTTTTTTTTTTTTTTTTGTAAAGATGGAAATTCTTCCAAAACAAAAAAGAACTTTTTCCATATGCACTCACTACTCAATTAAAGGTCTTATTCTTGAATGCTAACTCATATCCAATAGAAGTTAGCTAGAAATAAATTGGCACAAGAGAAAATTATATTAGAAATTATTATGTATTAAATTATTCACTAGAAGTATTTACTATTAAGTTAAATGGTAATCATTTCTTTAAGAAGAGCTGTTTAAATTGCATTAAATATCATTAAGAATATGAAAAATCGCAGAATTCGCTCTTTTCCATACAAAATAATTTACCATGAGAATTTTTTTTTAAATAACTTCAATTTAAATCAAAACAATGTCGTAAAATATGCATTTTTTTGCCCAAAGATGGCGCCACCTATTTTTATTTCAAAGCATAGTTGCTCAAACGCAGCTTTTATTTGTTTTGCAAGGAATGAAATTGATTGGAAATAATAATGCTGTTTTTGCCAGCAACATTCAATTAAAGATATCATTTGCAAATACTTATTCGTATTTAGCAGATTACAAACAAGAAACACAGTGAGAAAGACGACTAGCAACATTACAATGGCGTCTTTGAAGTTTTGATTGACACTCGAATAAGCCAATGAGAAGGCCTGAAATTTTCCTATGACCGAACAGGAGTAAAGGTAGCTTATATGCTGTCCGGGGACCCAAGAGATCCGAAATTGCGGTTTAACCGATTGCTCACATTTAACGTGTTTCGAAAGGAAATGCAATAAAAGCGGTAAATTGCCGGAAGTAAAGCTTTTCGGTAGCACCCGTTTACATTACATTTCGCTGTTGACCAATTCCTCCTCTGAACTGAACTATTCCGCTTAACAGCAGGTAAAAACGTTCAAAATTCTGCCTGCAAGTATCCGCTTGTTTTCCTATTGTGCTTTTTAAACATTCAGTCAAATTTTCCTTAAAGGTTCCTTTTTCCACTGCACTACATTCTACTTGCGCTATTGTTTTGGTCAAGCGGCGTCATTAAAACCAAAGAATTGTTCTTCAATTGATGTGACTAAGAAATAAATTTGTTTTTGTCAACAAGTCTAAACACCATCGATAGACAAGAGTAAGCATACTGTGCCAAAAAAGAAAAAACAAGAGAAACGTAGGTAAGGGGTATCCTCTCCATGAATCCATGGTTTTTAAGCCACATTTCCAATTCTAGTACTTGAATTTTTATGCAATTAGCCATCTGCAAATAATAAACATATTTGAAGGTCTTTACCTTCCCCTTGCGGTAGTAAAATTTATTAATTATAACGAATTTTTGTGCAGTTGAATTTCAACAGGTTGAGAAACACCCCTTTTCATAGACTGTTCATCATATGCAGTTTCATTGACGGCTCAAACATTAACTTCCTTGGATTGCAATGGTATTTGGTATTTTACAGGTAGAATAGCAGAAAAGTCCTGCAGATGAATCCGAAATGACATGCGACAATCTTCATGTGATCTCTTAAAGAGATAGTTTCGAAAAAAAAAGAGCTTTGCACCATTTTACGGTTTGTAATGTAGTGTGTATGTATGTGTTTCTTTTTTTTATTTCATAAGTGAAGAAATAAAATAAAGCATTAATTGATAGGAGGCTTTATGAAGTATTTCATTTTGTTTTAAACTTCACAAAAAAAAAAAACCGTTTAAAACATTTCTTATGGTACTATAAAAATCTAACGATGGTATAGCAGCTGCCAAAAGTATTTTTTTTTTCTGAAAGAGCATGCTTAAAAACATAGGATTTGACCATTTTAAAAATAATTTGACAAAGTTAACTATTTTTTAAAAAATATATAAATCGATGCGCAGACTCAATTTTATTTTTTACACTTCTGCGCATGACATCACAAATGATGAACTGCCATTCACTGTTGCCATTAGCGCAATATTTAATTCACTTCTTTATTCTCCTGTACTGGCAACAATACGGTTAATAGCAAGCGTAGAGCACAATATTTAATTCGCTTCTGAATTATCATAACGTGGAAACGCTTTAGACAGCAAGCGTAAGCATGTGGAATACGCTCCTAAAGTTCATCATTTGTGACGTCATAAAGACCACTACCTGTTTGAAAAACTGGACATTTAAAAAAATTAATTAAAAAAAAATAACTGTTGAGAAAATGAAAGTACTTTCTGGGTCCATGTTATTTTTTTTACTCATTCTATCAACTTCAGAGACTAAAAGTAGTACTTTTGACTAAAGGAAACAACACCATTAAATCGATGAATAATCACGATGCAGAATAAAGATATTATTATTCCATCCATTGTGGAAAAATAAAAGGTTACTACACTGGCCTCAAAAAGTTAAGATACAACATGTTTTTGGAAGCTCACCATTGAAAAAATGGCAGTAACAACAGAATGCATAGTTTACATGAATGATAATAACAAACTTAAAAACCATTTGTGACAAGACGATAGCTACCAGTTTTGTTTCATAGAAAAGAACACATCTTTACGAGTGAGAAAAAAATATTCAAATATCTAGCTTTCGTACTTTTGTGTGTAAGTTGTGTTGATTTTCACGTGTTGTTGGCAGTTTCGGTGACAATAATCAATAGGGTTTAGAAAATGTCTCAGAGACGTCGTTTACCCGATTCGTTAAGGTGAAGGGCAGTTAGATGGATGGAAATGGGATTGTCGCAGGCTGATGCTGCTAGACGGCTCAATGTGTCTCATAGTGCAGTTCAGCGACTTTGGGATCGATACCAATCTAAAGATTCTGTGTCCAGAAGACCTGTTCCAGACCGACCACGAGCTACAACACCTGCAGAAGACCGTCTTCTAGTCTTTTGGCCCGAAGGAGAAGAAACACTACTGTGCCGCAGCTTGTTGCAGACCACTTTGTAGCATCAGGAAAAAGAATCTATGCTACTATGGTGCGAAATCGTCTTCATAATGCAGGTCTCTGTGCAAGACGACCAGTTGTGTGTGCTCCCCTCAACGGACCACAGCGAAGGACTCGCTCATGCTGGGCAAGAGAACATGTTTCCTGGTCCCAGCAGCAATGGGCTTCTGTGCTGTTCACAAACGAGTCCAGATTTACGTTGGAGAGTGATTCAGGGCGTCTACTGATGTGGAGGGAACAGCGCACTAGATATCGTCAATCCAACACTGTTGAAAGACACAGTTATGGAGGTGGTGGAATCACGGTTTGGGCAGGGATCTCACTCGGTGGTCACTCTGACCTGCATGTGTTCCATGGAGGAACGCTGACAGGTCTGAGATATCGGGTGAGATCTTTGATCCATACGTCCACCCATACGCTGGTGCTATTGGTAATGACTTCATTCTGATGGATAATAATGCACGACCTCACCGAACTCGGATTGTTGAGGAGTATCTAGAAGTCGGAATGAATGGAATGGCCAGCTCGATCTCCAGACCTGAATCCAATAGAACATCTTTGGGACTATCTTGGCAGACAGAATGATGTTTTAAATCCTCCTCCAAGGTCGTTACATGAGCTGGAACAAGGCTTACTCTGTGTCTGGTCGCCGCTTCCTATTCCGGTGCCCAATAACGTGTTAAACAGCATGAAAAATCAATGCCGCCAATGAATTGAAGTAATGAAGGGGGGGGGGGGGACACATTCCTTATCAGAAACCATTTTTGTATTGTTTCTATGACATTTTACTACATAACACTGTGATATTCTGTTTTCTTCAAGAATGTACTTTTCCGCGAATATTGCTTTTTTTTTTGTTATAAATCGTTTTTGCAATATACTTATACAAATTTCTGTGACGCATTCAGTAAAAAACCATTTGATGCGCATATCCTCCAAATTTTTTTGTTTCTACATTCATTAATTTGCAAATTAGACGCAAAAAACCGGTTGTACATTAACTTTTTGAGGCCAGTGTATGCAGTTCCTGCTCTAACCAGGAAACATCACGATGAAGGAAATTCAAAAAAATTCCAAATTGGTGGCATTCGAAAGAGCATTGGAAAACATGTTTATGGCACTGAAACTACGTGCCCTCGTGACCACGTTATCGAAATATGATGTCTTAAAAATTGCCGAAATTTTTAGTAAAGTCGCCAAATTTAGCGAGTTTTGTTCAGAAATGGAAGGTAACGCGAATTCAACATCTGCATCTGACAAGACATTTCACTTCCATATTTGGTCACCACCAAAGCGCGTGAGAAATATCGCATTAATTCTTTACTCGGGGTGACTACCATGGCGCGGGGTGTCGTGGCACAGATTGCGGCGTGGAAATTTTTAGGGGCTTGTGTTCCGGGATATTAACGTGCAACTGTATAGGGGAAAGCGCCACAGCCCGAAATATTTGTTTTATTTTATTGTAAAAACAATGGAATTTTTTGTTATTCTTAAGACTGTCTGTTAAAAAACTGATGTTTAAAACTTTTATGCTTCTGCGGGTAAAATATTTCTACTGAAAGAGTTTATTCGATGATGAAACTTTTTTGAAAAAAATGTGATAACCGTAGAGAAACTGTAAACACACTTTAAAGTCTTTTTTTTTTTTTTTGAAAAGTCGTAAATCTGAAGTCTTCAACAGTATCTAAAAATACGAAGAAAACGACATTTTTAAACATGCAATATGATGTGCATTTACGTTATAGCGACTTTCAGTTGCAGTGACAGACTTTTCGAACTACAGGGGTTGTTGTAATGAACGTCGACTATAAAATTTTTGATAAGAATCTGTTATGAAGTAATTTCCGACATCGTTAGTTTTGCTGCGCAAATTTTTGACATTTACTATCCGTTGTCTTCTTTTTTTTTTAATTATTATTTTTTTCGATTTTAAATTAAACATTTTCGCTAGCAGTGGTCAGACAATAAAACTTCATGAATGATAATAACTTTTGAAAAAATAAATAAGAGCTGGGATACTACAATCCATGATCATGTTCTTTCAACATCAAAAACTATCCATTTTATTTTCAATATATAAGCTTTAATAAGCATGTTTTTTTTAAATTATTCATATTAATTCTCGTACATAATTATTAATTACTTACAACACATTTCATTACAAGAGTACAAACTTAAATTAGTTAAGTAAAACGCACTTGAAATGCACTTAAATTCTGAAATGCATTATTATCACGATTACAAAGTTAAATCCTACGTTCAATTTCGTTATAAATTTGTAGCTCCTCTGGATAAAGCTCACTAGTTTCCATTTCACAGGCTTCATAGTTACTTTTTAATTTTACCCACACAAGTAAAGGGTTAATTCGAAACATCGTTTACGCGCTTTGCTGACCAGAAATGGAAATGAGAGTCTTGCTAGACGCAGGCGATGAAATCACGTGGTATTTTCCATTTCTTGCCAAGTCTTTAAATTTGGCGAATTTTCGTAAGATTTCGACAGACTTTGACCCCCCATATCTCAAAAACAAAAGGACGAGGGCACACAATATTTGGGTCAAATTTTTTTCTAAAGATACTCTTTCGAATGCGACCATTTTTAACTTTTTTCATGATTACTGAACTCGTGATGTTTCCTGGTAAGGTTCTACCAAGGCTTAACTCGATAATGGCCTCGTGTTGTTTCAATTGATTAAACGCTTTGAGGTGATAACACTGTCAAGGTGCCAGCGACGTTTGTTAGCTTTTTCGGCAACTTATTACAAATTATACGAAAATTTGATCATTTTATTTTTAAAGTGAAAATACAAAATTCAGTTGAAAAGTTAAAAATAAAATCAGATGAATATAAGTTGAGGAAGATTTTATCTCCTACTAACTAAATCAATCTAAAATTATGTAAATGAAAAAAAGCTTGTGATAATTTATTTGAATTTTTACAATCAAACATTTTCAAAATTTTCTGAATAATGAGGCTATAAAGTTCCATAATTAATAGAAGAAAGTGATTTTGAATATGTTGAATACTTATCATTTATTCCATTTTATACGTTAAATAACAATTTTAAATAATTGAATGAATTAGCAACGTTTTGATAAACAAAATTGCAAATTACTGCAGACACGTGTTTTGGTGTTACAAGGAACACATTTTTCAATGCAAAGAAGTGTGAGCTTTTGGATGAGAGGTCATCAGAGGAAAGACTTTCCTCGGATCGGATAACTTTTCATTCAAAGGCTCACACTTCTTTGCACTGAAAAAAGTGTTC